>NW_015505944.1:699226-722519 GCF_001515645.1 Sinocyclocheilus grahami
ATATATATATATATATATATGAAGAGTTAATTTGCAAAAACAGATAACGCTGTTTTTTAAAATTTTCCAAAATCATGTTTTTTCACGGTGCATTCTAATTAATCTCAATCAAACTGCAGTTGGGTTATTTTGATTTGGTAAAAAATAACAAAAAATACTAGCTAACTAACACAATAAAACACAATAAAAACATAACATAATGAAAAACATGATTTTTGAAAATCTAAAAAAAAAACTGAGTTATCTGTTTTTGCAAATAAACTCTTCACACACATATATATATATGTATATGTCTAGTGTTCCACCATGGTGAGTAAAAATATTAAATATAATGAATTATGCATAAATGGAATACAAATGCATAAATGTAACATTTATATAATCCAGTGTTTTTGGAAATACCTCATGTTGTGTGCATGAATATTAAAAAGTTATATATGTATATATATATATATATATAATTTTTGTTGTTTTTTTATAAATTATTACGGTATATTGAAATGTCAACTGAACTTACATATTAGAAAGTACACACTAGCACATACAGCATTTTACAGCAGATTTTCATTATATTTAAATTCCACTCAAATTCAAATTAGAATGAAAAGAAATGCATCCTGGTTGCTCCCTAAATTCGTATTATTTTCAAATTCAGTAACTAAGCTGCAATTCAGAAGCCATTCAGTGCTGACTGACACATGAAAGTGGGATTATAAGTGAAAACAGAAGGACCGTAGGTTTGATTTGAACATGATTTCTCTTCATTTAGGTGTTGACACATTTGCGCATCATGTCTCATCTTGGGATTGGAATTCTAATTGGTCTTTTATACCTGGGCATCGGCAACGAGGCCAAGAAGGTCCTTAGCAATTCCGGGTTCCTGTTCTTCTCAATGTTGTTTCTCATGTTCGCAGCTTTGATGCCCACCGTCCTCACCTGTGAGTCTGTAAAATTTGTGAACAAATGTTCATTATATTCTTTATGATGCACACTTTTGCTAACTTGATAATAACATGCTATCCTTGCTCATCTGTTCTTTCTGATTGTTATTCTAGTTCCTCTTGAGATGGGCGTCTTTCTCAGAGAACATCTAAATTACTGGTACAGCCTAAAAGCATACTACTTGGCCAAAACAATGGCGGACATCCCGTTTCAGGTAACATGGAACAAAAGAAAACGTGTGGTTTCCTCCTGAATAGTTGCATGCTTGGTTGTTGTGCTCAACAAGATGATTCACAAAGTGGATAAGAATAAGATTTACAGCAGGGTTTCCTCCGAGTACAGAAACATAACCGGTTAAAAATAGAACAAAATCAGAAAAGGGGGAACACTAAGATGGTTATGGCATAACCATGTTCTTGGAGCTCGAAGCATATTTGCTTTTCAGGTCAAATCACTGTTCACCCAATTTAGACAAATCCTGCTGCAACATTACATAAGCAGCCTTGGGTCAGAAATCAGAAATATCCTCCAATCAGAAACATTCTCCTATTAGGTGGAAAAAGAGATTTTTTTTTCTCAGCCTGAAAAAAAATAACATTTTACAAAAATATGTTTATTATTAATCATAAATTCAAGAATTAAAACAACTTATGAAGTAATAAATTCCAAGGTCACTAATCAAATTCGCAACACATTGAATGTTATGGACGAATATTCAGATTGTCAGTCTTCTCTCTAAAACAGATACTTCAAAATACTTTCAGAAAAGGATCAAACTGAGCTATCTTTTCTTTCTCACAGATCGTGTTCCCAGTGGCCTACTGCAGTATAGTGTACTGGATGACATCTCAACCTTCAGATGCAGTTCGTTTCATACTTTTCCTGGCTTTAGGGACACTCACGTCACTGGTTGCACAGTCACTGGGACTGTTGATAGGAGCAGCATCCACGTCATTACAAGTAAATACCACATTTTACAAAAATATGTTTATTATTAATCATAAATTCAAGAATTAAAACAACTTATGAAGTAATAAATTCCAAGGTCACTAATCAAATTCGCAACACATTGAATGTTATGGACGAATATTCAGATTGTCAGTCTTCTCTCTAAAACAGATACTTCAAAATACTTTCAGAAAAGGATCAAACTGAGCTATCTTTTCTTTCTCACAGATCGTGTTCCCAGTGGCCTACTGCAGTATAGTGTACTGGATGACATCTCAACCTTCAGATGCAGTTCGTTTCATACTTTTCCTGGCTTTAGGGACACTCACGTCACTGGTTGCACAGTCACTGGGACTGCTGATAGGAGCAGCATCCACGTCATTACAAGTAAATACCCCAATACAGAGTTCTGGCATTAAACTCTAGATGGCGCAGTCCGATAGGTCTAACTCAGTCTGACCTGGCGACATCATTGTCACATGGCAGCTGATTGGTTCTCTCCTGTATCGGTAGCCAATGAGCTTACTGCTTAATATTCAAATACCTGGCTTTTGTTTGCTGTAGCAGTTTTGCAGCGCACTTCAGAAATCCTCCACCTTCCCCAGCTCCACCTGTATAGATCTGCTACGAGGTGATTCATGTATGCTATATGGGGGTTATTTCATGTATGTTATATTTGCAGCAGCAGTATTTCTTACATGCTCACAGCAGCATGTTGTGGATGCATTGGCAGCAAGTCTCGGTACATGCTCTGCCGCAGCAGCAGCAGCGTAGCAGATCTATTCCGCCAAGACCAAATGCATTAACATTGTCATGTACATTACCTTGCCAATCCCTCCAAGAGTTGTCATGACAGAAATATGTTTATGACTCATCCCGTATTGTTCTGTCACATGCTTGATATTATGTGAACAATTTGCCTCATTATCAATAAATGTCGATGCCATAAATTGAAAATGCGTGTTTTACCTAATGTTGATATAATGATGCAGTATTGTGTTTCTTTGACAGGTAGCAACTTTTGTCGGTCCTGTGACAGCCATCCCTGTGCTGCTGTTTTCAGGTTTCTTTGTCAGTTTTGACACCATTCCAAAATACCTCCAATGGATATCATACATTTCCTATGTCAGGTAAAGCAACCTCAGGAAATGTTTATTATAGCTCAGACTCAGTATTGAGCTGTGAAAGATATGTATGCGCCCAATTCATTCTTATGGATTATTTGAAATTAGGAACAGCAATTACCTTTAGTATGTATCATCCGAAATTATTTGTACTTGAATTATATATACCTGAAGACAACAGGAAATAAAAATGATTGACCAGCAATGTTAGAGCATGTTATGTGCCCTTGTGGGGAGGGGGGATACTTATAATAATGGAAATAATATAGGCTACTTTAAAAGAAAATACTTAAGTGCAAACTTAATGTAATGTTTTCAGATACTTAAACACATGTTATTTATTTACCATGTATTAAATGTATAGTTTAAGATGGGTATTTATTTACACACTTAAGACTCTAGTACATCTTTATTAAAGCAATAAGCCCCAAGAAGCCGCGGTTTACAGTGAATTTATAACAACTAAGGGGCGTTGTTAGGCACGATGCGAAGCGGAGCTAAAACCCCCTTAGCTGTTATAAATTCACTGTAAACCACGGCTTCACGGGGCTTATTGCTTTTATAAAACGGTTATTCCATATACGTAGTAAGGTTTCACAGAATAAAACAGAGCAAATAAAGTGTAATGATATTAATAAAAACAGTATTCTTCCACCAAACAATGTAGTTCCTCAGAAACAGTTGTGGTTGCAACAAAGTGTTTGCCGAGCAACACACACACGTAAACAAAGGTGTGTGTTTGTAGAGTAATTTACAACAGCTTCGAACGTGGCTCAGCCAATCAGAATCAAGTAATTTCATAATTACTTCTATTTTCTTTGAATTATATTTAAAGTCTACTGATGAATGTACTGACAATCTGTATTAAAACTTGTATTTTAAATATATTTATAATTACACATTTGTAACGATGAACTTTCAATTTAGTACATTTAAAATGTATTAACTTTAAAAGTAATATTAAAAAACTAACAAAAGACACTAACAGTTAAAACACTAATCAAATACTTTACATGTTCTTTGATATGTCAAGCTACACAAAAAGTTCACTTCTTAAAAACATTGCAAAATTATATTAAATACAGTTATTTGTACTTTTGACATTATCACAAAGTGTACTTTTTAATATGTGCTTAAGTGTGTTAAGAAACAATCTGCAATTAAGTTCACGCCTTTATCACAAGGCTGTTTAACTCCTTTACAATCCAGTCACATTCTGATGAATAATATAACATTATTTCCTGAACAAGAATTCTACTTTGCTTAGAAAACCCATCTCGTTATGGAAATTAAATATGCTACAAATGTGATATGTTGTCTTTAAATACGTAAGATATAATGTACAGTGTAGAAAAGGTTTATCATGATAAATGATCATGATATTGATCTAAATTTAAATGATTTTATTTTGCAAGTAGAAAGAGGCTGTAGGATGATATGAAAGAAATGAAACTATGTAGAAACCATGCAGGAGATGTACTTAGTGGTTAAAATATGAAATATCTGACAATAGTTGCAACACAATGCTGCGTTTGACCAATCAGAATCAAGTATTCCAGACAAAACCGGATCCCAGTATATCTTAAGTGCTCTTCTTCTAAATCCTTTCAGATATGGTTTTGAAGGAGTCATTCTGTCCATCTACGGGCTTGACCGTGAAGACCTGCACTGCGACAAAGATGAGACATGCCACTTCCAGAAGTCAGAAGCCATTTTGAAGGAGCTGGATGTTGAAGATGCAAAGCTCTACCTGGACTTCATTATATTAGGCATCTTCTTTGTGTCACTCCGTCTGATCGCCTACTTCGTCCTGCGATACAAGATCAGTGCTGAGAGGTAGACTTGTGGAAGACCTGATGGACTGTCGAGACTTTCCTGCCCAGGGAGGGCTAGGCTGAGAAAGCCAAAGCCAGAGAGGGTTTGTTCCCTCCAAACTGACCATCGCCATGTTTTCCCACACTGCACAGAAACCTGGGCTCAACTTCAAGTCACAGTATGTAGATGTCCAGCTTTTGCGTGCTTTTATAAGAAAACAAAGAGCTTAGAACGCAACAGTTTTGCGGCTCAACCAAACCTCTGTACGGCTAGAGAGAGAAACATGGCCGCGCTGAAGAAAAGTTCTGATTTTGAATGAAAAAGTAATATGCTATTTTGCATGATCATATCGGAGAGCTGGAATCTGGGCCTTGTGAAAAAGAAGTGTTTAATTCTATTAAATGTGCACTTTTAGTGTACTTCAAATCTTAAAAAGTGCATTTTAAAAGTACTTTGCAGATAATATAATATTAATGAAATGAAATACCACTTAAGCGAGTCCACTGTCATGAGTGTTTCTTAATACATTTTAGTACACTTTTAAAAAGTGCACTTTGTAGTAATGTAAAATCAAAAGTCTTAGTTTAATATAAAGTACTTGATTATAATTTAAACTGTAGTGTGTTAGTTGATATTACATTTCAAGGTAATATATTTTAAATGTGCTATATTGTAACTTAAACATTACAAACATGTATACACAAATATATTGATTAAGTTTGAATCGAAACCACATTAAGTATATATATATATAGTTTTACCATAAATGCTTTTCAGTACATTGAGCATTAAACTCTAACCACACTTCATAGACAAGAGAAGCAATTACATATAATGCTGTACTTAAGTGGGTTAAAAAAGCGCTCTGAATTTCGGGCTTGTTACATTTAATATAAATGTACACAAATACCCTTTCATTTAACTGCAGTTCAAATGTGATTAAGTGTCCAAAAACAGTGCAATTGGCTTACAAGTATATTCTTTTAAATTAAATTTCTTCAATATGTACTATTTTTTTTTAAAAGTATGCTAAAATGTGCTTCTTTTTCACAAGGGTGCCCAGGTTGAGCACATAGAAGTAGATTGTTTTTGTTCCTGTTTATGGTCTGATGTAAAGGGCAATAATTGATTGCTGGTCTACCTGACATTCCTTCTACATTACCGAAAAGATCTCATTCTGTCGGCAATGGCTGCTGCTCTTGAAAAACCTGTGTGTAGGGTGTAACTGGGTTTCAAGCCCATCAGATGAACAAATAAATCGTAGTATGCACATACTGTGATCATTAATATAACACTCCGAAAGAGAACTAAACGCCCAAGATTCATTAGAATGAAAAAGGAAAACGGCATCAAATCCTAGTTGTGTGTATTTTTGTTCCACTAGTGTCACCGAACACAACTGCAAAAATAAAGGCAGTTTTCAAAAAGGTTTCTTGAACCCCTTCTGCTATTGGTTGAGCAAACAGATAGTCTCGCCTCCAACTCACAGATGTTGTAAAAAGTAACTGGCTTGCTGGGTAATGTGGCATTTGGTGACATTTAATTCATGCTGACATTTCTGGGTTAATCTGGGAATTGATTTTAGGCTTAAAAAGTACATGCGTCAGCTTTAAAGCTCAGTACAGCATGTTTAGAAAATTGGTCAATAGAGTTTAATGACTTTTGCCTGTGTTTATGGGGCCACATTATGCACAGTACGTCTGCTAAACCATCTTCATATGCAAATAAGAATGTTGCCAGCTTTTGCAAAATGCATGGCTTTTATTTGTTTATTGAAATGTCAATTATTGGATTTAATCACTGTTAACAAACTCAAAGTTGGCAAACCATAAATGTTTCTTCCTACATTCAGAAATGTCTTTTTGGTTTACAATTTCATGTTTACTCTTCTAAATGCCTTTGATTTTCCTAAATTATTGATTTGAAGTTCATATAAGTAATCATAGAGGATCTCACACAACCAAACATTTTTATTCACATTAAAGAGTCATTGACTAATGCTTTATTCTTTGTTGACATCTATGCACAGATTTCATGCTTTCTGGTTATGGGACAATCAAAAAATAACTTTTAAATGCAAAGTCAATGCAAAAGTGAAAATGGAGACAAAAATGAAGAAGAATGTTATTTATTATCTGTGGTCTTTGTATTAATGTCCACATTGCATATGTTTAGTGACCTTCGAGCTGTAGAGCATTATTCACTAAACATTGCAGGCCACAATGTGAATGCTGAGCTTTAACTCAAGTGTTATGAGCATTATAATCATACCAAACCTTTGCTGTGGACCTTAATGTGGAAATTGATGCAATCTTGCTAGAGATATTACCTCTGTTCTTTTGGTATTTCTGCATAGAAAGTAGAGCATATTTTTGTTTGTTTTTAAATATGTTAATTATATATTGTTTTCATTATTTAGTTTGCTTCTTTGAATCTTGCACTTACAATATGAAATTTAGAATTAAAATGAAAGAGGTTGCTGTAGACATTCAATGTTTTAAAAGTTATTTAATTTGCCACATCTGAAATGGTCTTCTACGATGTGTTTCTGCTACACAAATTGTTACATTTTAGATGTACTAATAAAGATTCATTGTTTTCAAAGTGCTTGTGCTTGTTCTGCTCTGTTTTATGGATCTGAATGCTTCACTTTTTAATTTAATTTTATGTTTGTATTTTTGGGCTAGCCTGTGCTAGCCTCTCTCTTTTACTCTTTTCACCACACTTCTCTTCTTTAAGCATGCATGCTAGGGATACTGCAAGGTTAAAAAAATAAACTGGAAGAAAATTATGAACAAGAATGAAGGGATGAAGAGCATGTATCAGAACAGAGCAAGTTAGGAGGGATAAATGAGGAAGTCAGTCAACAAAAAAAAAACTGTAATTGAGGGAAAGAAGCAGTAGAATAAAGCTGAATCAAGACCAAAAGTGTGGAAGACAAGAATACTGCATTCAACACAGGCTCACTGGAAATATGTGACTCACATTTCTGCAAAATATGTTGCTTTGGGTACATTTTGCCACACATCAAATGACACATCCATGAAATCCTATAAGTGATACATTTTCGGTAATGCTTACAGCCTGCAATTTACAGCGTATGTAAACATAATTTACAGCATAACTTTTTTGTAATTATAGTGTACCTATTCAGTTCCTCCGTGTAGGTATAGGGGAATAATATGTGACGTTTAGGGAATAAAGGAGCAACAACCTGAAATATTACAAAACATTTATACTGTAAGTATTTTGAAACGAAGGGGTACCTATTCTAATATTACGGGATATGTATGACCTACTATGCTAAACAACAATCTTATGTTTGGGAGTGATTTAGAAAGAAGATATACTTTTTATAATTTTACATTGGTATATGCCTAGGTATTTTTTAACCATATTCTATTATTAAAGGATAACCTACATGATGGAGATTACTGAACAACAAAACTGGACATCTAGTGAAATGAGTTAACGAGTTTCCCTTTCAAGGGAACTTCGAATTGCGTCCTCTAGGGGTCGATATGGGGAATGCCTAGTTGTGACCCGTGTCTGAAGCATACATTGATAAAACACCAACAACACGTTGGCCGGCGACAGCCATGACGTCCCTACCGGTGCGACTATAGTATAAATAGGCACCGGGAGCACACATCATCCTCTTCTTCGTCTTCACTGACTGTTTTGTTTAAAGCATGCATTTCCGTGGTAAGAGCGATCTCTATTCATTCATTATGGCGAGCACTAGCAAAGCGTTTAGAGGATGTGTGCATCCGTGCCAGCCCAGGAAGAGCAGGAAATGTCTGAGTAGGGTGAAGAAGCTGAGGCTGAGTCCTGCGTATGATGAGCTTTTGGAAGTTATGGATCGCGCCATGGTGAGGCTTGACTTGCCGTAAAAGTGGGCAAAGAAAGTGACGTCACGAGGTCGTCTCGATGAGCGCTATCTTTAACCCTCCAGCTCAGGTGAGCCTTCCTTTTCTTCCTGATCTGCATACAGAGATCGAGAAGGAATGGAAGAGGCCGTTTTCCTCACGCATCCATCGATTCCAGCATATGAGTTGTGCCAACATCGAGGCGATGCGCGAAAACGGCTATGAGAAGATGCCCCCTGTAGAAGAGACGCTGGCCAGCTGTCTCTCTATGGGTGAGATGTCTTCTCTTAAAACTCCCTCCTTGCCATCTGAGCCCCTTCAGATTACATCTCACTTGAATGGCAGGGCATACGCATACAGCGGTGCTCCAGGCATATCAGGCTGACCTGCTGAAAGACCTGGATAAAGGCGAGGGCCTTTTTCCTGATGAGGTAGCTGAGTTGCGGCGCACCACGGATCTCGCTCTCCGTGCTACTAATCAGGCCACCTCTGCTATGGGCAGGTCCATGGCGGCTATGGTAGTGACAGAGAGACATCTGTGGGTGAACCTGGCAGATATCGGGAAGAAAGAGAGGGGCTTTCTTCTCGACCCTCCGGTTTCGCCTTCCGAACTTTTTGGTACCTCCGTTGAGACGGTGATCGAGAAGTTCAGGGAGGCAAAGGCGCGTTCAGTGGCCTTCAAATTCTTCATTCCACTTTAAAGGGGTCATATGATGCTTTTTTTAAAGATCATTATTTTGTGTATTTGGTGTAACAGAATATGTTGACATGCTTTAATGTTCAAAAAACACATTATTTTTCAAATACTGTACATTATTGTAGGTCCTCTATGCCCCGCCTCTCTCAAACGCTTCGTTTTCTACAAAGTCCCTCCTTCCGACAAGCGCAGTCTGCTCTGATTGGCCAGCTGACCCAGTGCATTGTGATTGGCCGAACACCGCAAGCACTCGTCGGAAATGTAACGCCCCTTACCATAATCGCCAGCTTCAGCTTTCAAAATAAATGTAAAGAATGTCATTAGCTCGCTCGCTCGCGCGCACACACACACACGATAGGGCTGAACGATTAATTGCATTTGCGATAATATCGCGATATGAAAAATGGGTCTCCACTTTTGAAAATGGGAGCAATAACAGCTGATTTCCACATGCTTGGGAACATATTTTGTGAAATGGACAGATTGATAATTTTGGTAATGGGGCGTGTGACTGTTGTACTAAGCTCCTTGAGCATGACTGTATCCATACCAAAAATATCTTTACAACTAGATGGTCTGAGTGATTTAATGGTCTGTGATACTTCTGATTCTGTGATGTTTATTAAACTGAAAACTGATTGACTTGTGTCTATTGGAGGAGTGTATGTATTCTCAGGTGTAAAACAGCTTGCTATGATAGCCACAGAATCAATAAAATAGTGATTGAATGCCTCTGCTACAGCCGGAATATTATTTGTTAGTTGTTCATTTATTTTGATTTCTAAAGTGTTATGTTCTTTGGGGCGATCACCTGTCATTTTTCTTAGCTGGTTCCATATCATTTTAGTATTTCCATTTGATTTTTCAATTAAAGTAAGAAAGAAATCTGCCATTGCTTTTCTTAGTGATCTTACAACTTCATTTCTCAACATGGTGAAACGTCCTCTGTTATGAGTTGATTTATTTGTATTTGCTATTTTTAAGGCTTGATCTCGTTCTTTCATGAGTTTTATAATGTCTGGGTTAATCCAGGGAAACCCACAATAAATAAATAAATAACAGAGAGAGAATAATAATAATAATAATAACTTATTCTCTCTATGCTATTTTTCAATGTTTCAATTGATGCAGGTGTTTTTTCCCTGTAGGTTTTTTAAATTAAAAAAACATAATGTTTAGTGAAATTATTTGGTAGTCTGAGGGGGGCGCAACCAAAAAAGTTTGAGAACCACTGGTCTAAAGTGAACAGACAGTGTTTAAAAAGTGCAGTGCACATGTTTACATATGTTTATTACAGTGACTGTGAATTACCTAAAGTAGTGTGGTAAAGCAACAGATTTGTTTTTATATTTCTGCAATCTACTTTAGTTTGTGTGATTTGTTACTGACTTTCATATTAATGTTTACACCAGGCTTATTTGTCAGTGCTTTATGTTGTCATAATTATTACATGCTTACAAGGTTGGAAGTTCAACAAATCAGTCAATATACTGTGATAGTTGTTAAATAAGAATGTCATTCATATCAATTCATGCATCATCTAATTTCATCGTAACATATAGGCCTGGCCTACAGAAAAGAACATTTATGTTTAATCTATCTATTAGTGTGTTGGTCATACTATACAATGATTTATAGCTTGTCTTTGTTGAATAATACAGAACATAAAGAGCTTTAAAAAAATAATTGCATATAATTGCATATCACAATATTGGTAAAAAAAAAATTGCAATTAGATTATTTTCACACGATGAGCAAAACTCCGCATTTGAACAGTCAATAGCAAATACTTAAACTAATAACAAAACAGTAGCTGATTCAGAAGCGCCAGATTGTCATAGCAAAGCCAGAATTACCTCCTCTCTGGAACGAGGCACATGTACTGTACATCTGCAACGTGCTGTTCGCAGAACGAGGGTGCAGGCTGATCGTCATCAGCGCCCCAATCCCGTCGTCCTGGTCAATGGGTCTGGCTGTGCACTTGTGACCTTTGTCTTCGACTTCCTTGCAGAAAGCTCAGTCCCAGGTATGTGGGTCCTTTCAAAATTCTCAGACAAATAACTCATGATTCTTACCGATTGGCTTTACAAATAATTATATTTATATATTTATAAATAAATACAATAATCTCACCCACTTTACATGTTTCTTTGCTTAAGCCTGCTGGTGGTTCGAGAGGAGTGGAGGACCAGGAGAAGGCTAATGACCAGGGAGCTCCTCCCATCATCGTAGACGAGTGGGGGGCCTCCATGGCTCCCTCCGATCAACACCAGAGGGAACTATCACCGGAATGGAATACTAACTGTAACAACTTCATTTCCCACAATCCTGTGCCCGGGACTGATTACCTGCACAGGTGTCAGTCATTACCTTGACCACTTAAACGGCTCTCTTCCTAACTCTCACTGTGAAGTCTTGTTTTGCTGTGGCTAACATTTCTGAGCATTCATATCCTGTTTGATTTCCTGTTGACTACCTGGACTGTTGTTACTCTGTTGATTCCTCCCTGCCTGCCTTTGTGACCCTGCCTGACTTGTGGATTTACTCTTTGCTGCCTGTCCTGACCATTTTCCTGGACTCTGTTTATGATTTTGCCTTGCCCCTGTTGTCCCTAACGCTGTGGATTGAACACTGCCTGTCTGACCTGGATTTTGTATTAATAAAGCTTAGTGCTGTCAAAATTAGCGCGTTAATGCAGGCGATAATTTTTTTCATTTAAACGTGTAAAAAATATTTAACGCAATTAACGCAGGGGCGGAGCTAGTGTTGGCCACCCCACTCACAACTGCTGTTTCTGTCACTTTTTCTCTTGACAAACAGTGCATTTATTCAGTCGCAGAACGTCTTTACGACCACATCAAACGGGAGACGTTTCAGTCGCGCACTCCAGCTTCACTTCGGTGCCAGGTGTGAGTCAAACGAGCACTGCAAGGGTACTGTGTTCGCAGCACGTTCTGCTGCGCGCTGTAGCCTTTAACATTTAATATCAAATTGCGAAAGAAACTATACGTGCATGCAATGTCGTGGTAAGTTAAGTCATGAAGTTAACAAAAAGGCGATTAAAGCTGCCTTAAAACTGTGCATGCATGTACTTTTGTTATATATGATTCACATTTAAGAACCCGATTAATCGTGATTAATTTCTAAATTTTTTAATCGATTGACAGCACTAATAAAGCTGCACATGGATTCCAACTCCACTGACTCTTCATTACAACCCCCATGATGCCTGATTTGGACAGGAAAGACCAAGACAAAAACAGGAAAAGTATGAAAGGAAAAAAGTTAGACCTTGAGGTCTGACTAAAAATAAAAAATGCAATTAGCAGAAGAAAGACACCCATAACCCTTAAAGGGAAGACTTATCAAGGGGGATCCAAACATTTGAGAGGCTGTGGAAAGAGGCAGTGGAAGTGCAGGGGTGTATTCCAGAAAGGAGGTTCAACAAACTCTGAGTTAAAACTTGAACTCTGAGTTGACTTACCCTGAGACGGGAAACTCTGAGTTTTCAGTTTCAGAACAGCTGAACAGAGTTAGTTCAATCCAGTCTGAGAATGTTGACTCTGAGTTTAGCGTGTGCACCACGACTATGAAAAGCCATGATCAATGGAGCTCCGAAATTATGATTCATCATTGCAACAGCATACTACGCAATACGTAACTTTAATTCTTGATCACTGTTGTAATATCAGAGGTGAAAACTGGCAGAAGTTATTGAGCTAATCTTCGTTTTCATGGTAGGCTATCCCACAGGTAAAAAAAACAAACAAACATGGCCGCAGAAAAAAATAAACAAAAACATAATTCAATCAGGTAAAGCTTCAAGTGTAAAAGGTTCATGGGTGTAGACACGACTTTACAAAAAAAAAAGAAATTGGGAGTAAGTGCAGAGGCGGTGTGTGCACTGCTGTGTGAACATGATGTTACTGTAGTTCTAGACTAAATGTCAACATGCATTTACTCATCTCACCTGCATAAAAACAGATTCAGTATTCCTCAAAATGAATAAAAACAGTCAAATGCAAACTCAGAATATTATACAAAACTGCAATAATGAAATGTTAAATAAGACAAATATAATGTATGTATTTAATCCCAATTTATTAACCAATGATCCAATTCAACTATTGATGATCCAATTCAACCATACTAATAAGCGAAAATTACACATTTGTGTTTCATTTTTGTTATTGCTGAAGACTGTAGAACTTTCTTCTCCTGTGTCATATTCTTTATGCAATTTGTTTGAGCTGCGCCCTCTACTGTACAGACATGAATTTACATTTCCTTCAGCTTGGGCCGTATTCATTTCACTTTTGGTGTGAAAGGGATTTTACATTTGTAATAGAATAACTTTTTATATTAAAAACAAACAAGCAAGCCCTGCCCAGATTTTAAAAAGTAACTCAAAAGTAACGTAACATACATTACTTTCCATAAAAAGTAACTAAGTAGTATAATTAGTTACTTTTTTGGGAGTAACGCAATATTGTAATGCATTACTTTTAAAAGTAACTTTCCCCAACACTGGTTGCTGCTTCAACTCAACTTAAGGCTGGAATACACTACACGTCTTTTTGCCCTGATTTACAGTCTAGACAAGTTGATGCTATTTGCTGATAGTTAGAGCCAGTCTGCAGGTCTGAATTGAGAGATTTCACAGTAAAAACTAAAAAGCATTGTGTATGATGGTCATATATTCAGATTTCTTAGATCCATTCTATGATACTGCCCTGAAGATATCAAAAATGTCTTTATATCTTGAGCCCATTTCATCTTATAGCCTTTAATCTACATTCACAGCAACAAACCATGATGTACTTTTTGCCAGTTAGCTGCAGGCAAGAATATCTATATAATACCTGGAGAAAGTTATCTGTTAGTATTCGCACTCATCTCAATAGCACTTACACTGCTGGTGCAGGACACCCAAGAAATATGTGACTGGGTTGCTCTGTTCTGCCGCCAGAATGTTTTGGGCCAATTCGCTTGAGCAGTAAATTTCATGTGAATAAAGGTGCCATTGCTTTGCAAAATTTCATGGGCAAAATCCAGTCAAAAAGTTTTCCGGTAAGGACAAAAGAGCTCCTCACGCTGATTTTGCTCATGGTCAAGTTGGTCACGCAAATTTACCACACCGACCAACAGAAAGCTGCTTGAGTTTAAAGTGTAGAGTAGTGCTTCATACATCTCTACACTATTGACAATGAACAACAGACCTGTTCTTGCACTCAAAATTTCGCTACTGTGACCTCAATTTAATGTTGCAGAAAATTTTTTTTTTTTTTTCAACAATATTTTTGTGGCATTGAAAGGCTTTTCAGAAAGACACCCTACACCCATCCAGAGCTGGGTAGTAACTGATTACATGTATCTGGATTACATAATCAGATTCCAAAAGTACTTGTAACTATTTTAAATTACATTTTAAAATACTCGTAATCAGACTACAGTTACTCTTTTATTGATTACATGATTACATATTATTCACACAATAGCATTAATTCTTCATAATTTATTGATTCTCCCTACTTCGTCTTTTTCATCTTTTCAATTTTCCTTTCTAAAATAGCCTACCGCTTATATACACTCAGAAAGTCCTCTAGTTTTGCAGACATTCACACAAAGAACAGTCTCTAGATATAATTACACAGAGAATTGAGAGGCCACATAGCATTTGACCACACTGGATTTACAAAAATAATTTCAGTTTTAAGAAGTGTTTTCTAAGCGTTTCAACATTACATAAACTACTGCTGAACATGGATAGGGTTATTTAATCATGTATTACTTTGTCTTTGGAAGGCTTTTGTCTTTCAAACACATTAAAATGCACAAATTCACATTATTTCATATTTACTTGCAATGCGAGGATTCCCAAACTTTTTGTCAGCCAAACCTCTTTCACCGAATATATTTACTTGAAGTACCCCTGATATTTTAAAATAAATATTTGTGGTTTGTGTTCTTGATTGATGTTATTTTAAAATTATTTATTTATTTTATTTTTTACATTTTTATGATTTAATTAATGATTAGCTTTTCTTTAAACTCACAAACCCCCAGCAGTTCCTTTACGAACCCCATGGGAAACCTTGACATTCATGTCAAAAAACAACACATGGAATATATTTTCTTTTTCTATGCATTTTTATATCAATATGGTACAAGGCTAAAAGTAATCTGATTACCAAAAATGTGTAATGTAATGGATTACGTCACTAACTACAATGTTTGTCATGTAATTTGGAATCAGTAACAGATTACAATTTGTGAGTAATCTACTCAGCTCTGCACCCAAGTCTATTTCATGTTTTAAGTGCCCTCTAACACATGTGGGCAATGGACCGGGTTGATCTACTGTAGTACAGGATATGGGCAACATTTTTGTGATACATTTTGTTGGTGTTAAAACAGTGAATTTTGTCAATGTTTAGAAGTACACTAGCACAATGCACTAACCATGTTAGACATAAAAATGATCCCCCAAATGTTCATTTAGTAACAGGTAACTCTAGATAGGGGAGCGCGGGGCACAAAGTAACGCGGGGTTAGTTGTAACACACGTGGTTTTAATATTTCCACACATGCTAGCATAACAAAATTGATGGTATTTACTAGTTACCATTTCAACACTATATAGAGAAAAAAGTGTGCCAAAAAAGATATCTCTGAACATTTATTTTACCATAGTAAAAGTACATTTCTGGCTTAAGTAAATTTTTCATCTCAGTTTTTAGTATTCATTTAAAATGAGGCAAATCTGCTATTATTTTAATCTCCAATCTGTTATTTATCAGTTTAGATGTTTTTTTTAATCCTACGCTAACTAGCGGAAGACACTAACCAGTTTTAAATTCCAATTCCAACGTTACAATGTGCTATTCTATGACAATGTAATTTTACACTAATTACTTTAATGAATTTGAATGAGAAACCACGAGGAACAGGTGAATAAAGACTGACAGTCAATGTTTAACGTTCAGAAGTTATTATTTCAAGACATGTAAAGCATTTTGGCTCGTTTATGTGGGCCGTCCCGAGCATGGTTGCAATGTGTTCATTGTCAAACTCCAAAATCAGATTCTTTTTCATTCTTAAAAAACACCATTATTTTATTTGAAAAAGTTAATAATTTTATTTGATTGACAAAATGTTTTAGTTTATCTTGTATATCTTTTTTCATTCGATCAGATAACATTTTAAGCTGTCATATGCAGTGTTGGGGAAAGCTACTTTTAAAAGTAATGCGTTACAATATCGCGTTACTCCATAAAAAAAGTTACTAATTACGTTACTTAGTTACTTTTTATGGAAATTAATGCGTTACGTTACTTTGTAAATCTGGACAGGGCTTGCTTGCTTGTTTTTAAAATAAAAAAGTTCTATTTTTGGCAAATATATAAAAGCCTTTTCACACCAAAAGTGAAATGAATCAGCCTCAGGCTGAAGGGAAAGTACATTTACATCCGTACAGTAGAATGCAGAAGAAGACATTTCAACACACTTCAGCAATAAACAAAGACACTAATGTTTGTCTAGAGTCATTTGTGCTTATTAGTATGGTTGAACTGGATCATCGAAGGTCAGAAGCAAAGACATTGGTTAATAGAATGCGATTAAATACATAAAGCATATTTGTGTTGTTTAACATTTAATTATTGCAGGTTTGCGTCTATTTTTATCCATTTTGAGGAATACTGAATCTCTGTTTTTTTTTTTGTGATTTAGATTAATTAATGCATATTCATATTTATTTTAGAACTACAGTAACATCTGATTTCTCTCAACATGGCGACAGGAGAGCCGTCAGTCAATAAATTGGAAAAAAAAGTAACTTGTTACTCATTTGAAAAAGTAACTCAGATATTCTCTTGTAAATTAAAAAGTAATGCGTTACTTTACTAGTTACTTGAAAAAAGTAATCTGATTACGTAACTCGCGTTACTTGTAATGCGTTACCCCCAACACTGGTCATATGGTCAAGTTACAACGTGCCCCTCAGATGTTACAATGTACCCCACCGACGGGGCATGTTGTCACATTTCACTTCCATTTTTTGAGGGTAAATAAAGAAAAAATTATAAAACAATGCGATGCATTTGTACTAGACGAGTGTAAAATTACTAGGATACTGTGGATAAAAAAAAGTATACTCCGAACCCCATGTGGATTTACACAACTTGAGAAAGTCCAAAAGTGTTACATTGTGCCCCGCTCTCCCCTACAACTCAATTTTCAAAATATGCACTCATTCAGTCTTACGCCTAATATGCAGAAAACTAGTTACATTTGAATTTGTAATCTCATATTCATTATCTTTAGAATAACAAACCACTGAGGGCCCACTGTCTGGTTGAAAACAGAGCGAGAGAAAAAAAGAACTCAATTTCCCAGCATCCCCCATCTAAGCCCAACCCACCCCTGAGTTGTGACTGAAGGAGTTTGATGGTCACAGCGGTGGATATGCGACATAAAGCCACAGCAGCGCTCCGCACTCTTCCAGGTTTAGAGAAACATTTGCACACGCGTTTTGCGACGTGCGTAAATAACGGAACTGCTTTCTGACCAACAACAAACGCACTTAGGCTAAATCCATCGATGCTAACTGCACGCGGCTCACCGTGTTCTTAGCGTTAGTGAACTAATCCAGCTGCAGTGCATTTAATGTTGAACTATTTTTGTAGTCGTCAGAAAATGTAGTTTAAAACGCTCCAGATGTCATTTGGTCTGTGAGCATGGATGTGACGCAAGTGCAACAGTAACGTTACCTATTTTGATGCGCATTTAGTGTCACAAGCTGACGGTCTGTCTCGCCTTTCGTCTGCGACCTATTTGAATGGTGCCGTCACGCCGTTAATCTTTAATTTCCGCGCACTGCTGTGAGCAAAAACATCCAGTCGCGCCGAAGCAGCGGGGTTAGAAGAAGTTCCCCATCTAAACTCACCCCTCTGGCTCTACTGCTCAAATGGGGTCTAATGGAGACCTCGACGCACACTCGCAGTGTCTCAGCAGCACTGGGGACCTGGTCCTGGACAAAGCAGTCCATCAGTGGATGGCCTGGGATAAGGTGAGGATGTAACCGGTTTTAAACATGTGTGACCATGTTGGCAACCCTTGCCATCGTCAGTGGCTTTATAAAGTGTTTTCATATTGTTCATATGTTGTTTGTCTTTAGCAGACTGTGCTCGTGCATTTTTAAATACAGCATCTGTTGAGAAACTAAATACACTTGTGTTAATGTTGTCATGATGACTATAAAGTGCTATAACATTGCAAACCACATTGCATTTGACTGCATTGCAGTGCCAACTTGAGTCATTCAGATGTTTTGGCTGTGGTGGTGCAGTGACCATGATACCATTGTAATTTGATATGCACCATAGTAGTACCACAGTATTCCTGGAGGTGCCCAGGTAAATACCGTGGCCCATGGATTTTAGTATCATGAAATATATGAAAGTAACAAGGTAAATGCATCGGATTCCATTGCCGTACCCCAGTACTCTTTCCTAATGGATGGTCCTACCATGGTACACATCTATAAAAGCCATGGTATTTCCACGCTTACTAAAAGTACTGGTTTAGCTCGTACAGGACATGGCACAGCAATGCTATTAGATTTACAGCACTAAAGATGATGTACCAGGGTATGCCATCACCATGTTTTTGCTATGTCTAAAAGGCTATGTCACATTGTTTGTAGCTCTTTTTCAGTTTTTGTTGCACAGGCAAATTTAATAGTCATATGTCTTGCTGACCTCATCTTGCAAATGTCAGACTCCACCAGCACTGCATGACTGTGTATAGAAGTACACTAGAGCAAGCAGCTGGCAGTTGTATTAAAAAAAAAAAAAAACATTAGCTCAGCAAAAATAGACGGAAAGTGGCATTTCCCTTCATGGAATGTTTAAGTGGTAGGCCTGCTTTTACTGATTATGTACTTTTAATGCTATTTAAACATTCTTGTGTTCACATGTTTAGCTGGCTTAGCTAGCTTATATGTTTGGATTAATCGGAAGTGCAGCGATAAGCTTTCAGCAACGGGAAAAAAGGAATTATTAATTTTCCATCCTGATTGTTTAAAAAAAAAATAATCCATGATTAGATGCATTACAGCTGACTCATTGCTGAACCTGGCACACTAAAGCAAATGCTGGGAAGAGTGTCTGGCGCTGCCCTCTTTTTTCACTTTTTAGAAACATTATTGATTTTTGATCTGATCAATAACTTACCATTTGCAATGGTCTGCGGTGTCCCAGAATCACGGTTGTCCTTAAAAATCCCTCTAAATTAGACTTCTGTACTTGACTGTTATGTGTGGGTTTGTTAGGGCTGTTTACGGTGGCCGAGAAGTGCAAAACAAATCACAATTCTGAAAACAAAATAACAAATTACAAACGCAAATGCAGGTCTAAAAAACAAAATAACAATTCAGAAAACACAACAACAATTCAGAAAACATTATAACAAGTCAGAAAACACAACGACAAATCAGACAAACCGGAAGAGGTAGGTATAGTTTGAGACAGCGCCATTGGTTTGGGATTACTCACCGCTGACTGGACGAGACATCTGTCAATCAACGTATACAGAGAAGAACCAGCCGAAGAACAGCAGAGTCGTGGTAGAAAGTTCGGAGATGGTATTAAAGTAGCTCAGTTTAAATGTATTGTATGAATTGCCCTTACTATGGATAAACAAAATATGGGGTGTATATTTACATTTAGTTCAAAGTGGTTGTAAAACATCAGCTCCAGCGGCGCCGATAGATAAGCGCGTGTCCTTGGCTTTTTGACGCGATCGACCTGGGTTCAGGTCGATCGCGTGAAAAAGCCAAGGACACGCGCTTATCCATCTGCGCCACTAGAGCTGATGATTCATAGCCACTTTTAACTAAATGTAAATATACACTTTTTTTATCCATAGTAAGGGCAATTCATACAATACATTTAAACTGAGCTACTTTAATACCATCTCCGAACTTTCTACCAGGACTCTGCTGTTCTTCGGCTGGTTCTTCTCTGTATACGTTGATTGGCAGATGTCTCGTCCAGTCAGCGGTGAGTAATCCCAAACCAATGGCGCTGTCTCAAACTATACCTACCTCTTCCGGTTTGTCTGATTTGTCGTTGTGTTTTCTGACTTGTTATAATGTTTTCTGAATTGTTGTTGTGTTTTCTGAATTGTTATTTTGTTTTTTAGACTTGCATTTGCATTTGTAATTTGTTATTTTGTTTTCAGAATTGTGATTTGTTTAGCACTTCACGGCCACCGTAGCTGTTGATTTGCGTGAATGAATGAAATGCCGATTAATTAGACAAATGATTGCATATCAGTATTTGCTGGAAAAAGTCCCCAAATGAAACCTGTTGGGACTCCAAATGAATAGGCTATAGACTTAGTGGTCATTTTATGCATGGGTTCAAGGATGTTATTTATTTTAAGTTTTTAAAAACATTATTTTTTCAAATGAAATATAAGTTGGCAACACTAGTTTTTGTCTCTTTAGAATCCTCAGACATGGAAGCAGATGGAGTCTCTGGTGCGAGAGGGGCGTGTGGTGGAGCTGAGGAGGAGGTTGTGCTCCAGGATGACATTTGGAACCGCTGGATTGAGAGCGGAGATGGGTGCGGGGTTTGCTTGCATCAATGACCTAACTGTCATCCAGTCTACACAGGTTGGTCCAGGTTAACAGTGTGCAGATGGAATCTTATTATTTGACCTTAAATATATTGGCCTGCTTCCACTTAGTGTGAGGTAAAACAACTATTTTAGCAATAAAAATTTCAGTGCAAAATACAGCCCATCTGACAGTACAGATATCCGTAATTCATTCATATAGTGATAGCAAGAATATATCGCAGTATAACGACAATGTCTCTTTAGTGTAGTCATGGAATTTCAGATTTTACTATTGAAATACTGTTTAACAAAGTATATATTTATATGTGTTTCTCCACGTTGATGAGCAGCAGATAATAAGTAATAATAGGTTATGTCTTCATTTTCCACAGTAGTTTATCATTAGCTGCGTTTACATACTAATCCGATCGTAATAGGACTAGAAGCACAATCAGATCATGTAAACACGTCAATCAGATTGAAGTGGCCAGATCCGACTAAAATTTCGATCGGATTGTAAGGGGTGGTTTATTCCTTTTGTAATCCGAGCGAGAGGACATGTAAACACTTGATCGGATTGAAAACCGAAACTGGAAAGTACTGCACATGCGCAGTGACATAGAAATAGTGTAATGACGTATGCCGCGCGGAACGAGCTGTTCTGCCTGGTGAATAAAGTATCATAAATGAGTGTCCTGTCATTATAAAACTCTCCTTTCACGCAGCGTCTGTGAAGTGGAGCAGCATGCACCAGTGAACGGTAACGCTCTCCACTCCGTTATATGAGCTGTCTTTATCCAAATACACCTTTACTGTGTTTATAATCTGACATATTTCATACATACATCAACAAACATTATCTTTTGATTGCAAGTTTGTTGCACATACAAGAGTTTCAGAACTAGAAAATGGCATATGTACCACCATGCCTAACCTATTTAGTAGGTGAACAATTTTATTCAGTTTTATCAGTTTTTAATTAAAGGTGTAGTTGCAAAACATGTAAATCTGTCTTGCTCTCCTACCCTGAAAACTGTATTTTTTTTTTGTTTTTCCCTGTGGATCACAAAAGGAGAAACAGGTTTTGAACAAAATGAGGCTGAGTAGTTGATACGTTTTAATTTGGGGGTAAACAAACACTTTTAAACTTACCTTGGGGGGGGGGGGGGGGGATCTAGTAGCAGACATCTCATGGTTGCACTTTGTTTTATGTACTTGCCCAGGAAAGTACTGGATAATATAATGCAACTACATGGGTTAGGGTAGGTTCGGGGTTAGTACCTAGTTGTTACCCAGTTATTGTATTGAATTACTGTAATTAGGGATGCAGCGATTAACTGGTTTCACAATTAACCGCGCTTTAAAACGTCACGGTTAAATAATCGTAAAAGTTCCGCTAAACCGAGTGTTTCTGTTACACGGAACGGAACTGTTGCAGCTTGCGCAAAACGAAAACAAAGTTACTCTAGCAGTGCACCAGCTTAAAATGACGTGCTTATCAGAGGCACGGAGGCTACTACATGCATTAGATGAACTGTGACAGAGGGACCAAACAGCAAAGCTTTATTTCCACCAGAGAAATGCCTGTCGATAGTGTGGGACCATTTTGGGTTCACCAAGAATAACCAGGGTGTCATTTAAATATTGCTGTAAAAAACTGCTGCTAAAGAGCGAATACATACGGGATTATGCACGGCTAGCTGTACATGTTGTAGGGAATGTACAAGTACTTAGCCAAATATGTCCCTGACCTGAAAAAAAGAGGGCTGGTGGTCGGGTTTGACACTCGTGCCCAAACGAGTAGTGGCTGCACCAGTGAACGGTAACGCTCTCCACTCCGTTATATGAGCTGTCTTTATTCAAATACACCTTTACTGTGTTTATAATCTGACATATTTCATACATACATCAACAAACATTATCTTTTGATTTGTACATGCAAGTTTGTTGCACATACAAGAGTTTCAGAACTAGAAAATGGCATATGTACCACCATGCCTAACCTATTTAGTAGGTGAACAATTTTATTCAGTTTTATCAGTTTTTAATTAAAGGTGTAGTTGCAAAACATGTAAATCTGTCTTGCTCTCCTACCCTGAAAACGTTTTTTTATTTTTTTTTTCCCCTGTGGATCACAAAAGGAGAAACAGGTTTTGAACAAAATGAGGCTGAGTAGTTGAATACGTTTTAATTTGGGGGTAAACAAACACTTTTAAACTTACCTTGGATTGTTGCGAAGAGAACTCGGTTGGAATTGAACGGGGGGGGGGGGG
>NW_015505944.1:723544-723909 GCF_001515645.1 Sinocyclocheilus grahami
AAAAAACTGCTGCTAAAGAGCGAATACATAAGGGATAATGCACGGCTAGCTGTACATTGAACTATTTTAATGCACGACGTGAAGGCAAGAACCACCTGACGCGAAGCTACAGCTCGTTAGCTCAGCATTCTGCCCACTTCAGATTAGAAAGAGATAAAATAGTGCGGTAAGATCACATTTATTTGACTTAGTTATAACATTTAGCTACCTGAATTAATTATTCGAGAGAGAGGTGACAGTTGCCTGTGTGAATTAGCCTACCTGCGTCTGTGCGTCTCTCCAGTAGGCTATTTAATCTATTTCATTAATAAAAGTCACGGGGCAGCATTCTCAAGAAGTTTGTGTCCTCCTGAATGTTTGTACAC
>NW_015505944.1:724056-732008 GCF_001515645.1 Sinocyclocheilus grahami
GATTACAATATTTCAGTTTATTTCCATCATTAGTAACAGTTACCCCTGTGGGACAAATAAAGTTAATATTAGTCGTATATTAATAAGAGGCTACTTCATTAACTTTGTTATTTACTATCCCTGTTGTAGTATTATTCATAAGTAAAAACCAACAATATATTTTTTTTCACCATGTTTCCAAATTCTCTACCCCAGGTCCAAAAGAAATGTAAAGAATGTACAAACTGAAAACATTCAATACTTTTGTGATCTATTTCCATTAGTTATTTTCAAAAGAGAAATACTGTCATGGAGGTCACCTTTTTTTAATTCCAATGGGAGAGATGGACTTTTGTCTGTCTTTTGTTTATTATTATTTTGTGCTGTATTGTTGGTTACTGTGTTATTTCTGTTTCAAAAGCCAGCAATAAATAACACTTTAATATCTAAAGAGTGTTCATGTGATTTTATACATTAGTAATGTTGGGAAATGAATAAATGCTTAATAATCGTCATAATCGTAAAACCGTGATTATTCCTCAGACAATAACCGTACCAACAAAATCTATAATCGTTGCATCCCTAACTGTAATAAGTATATAGTATATACATGTGGAACAGGACAGTAAAATAAAGTGCTATCCATCTCATTTTGCAAGTGAAATGAGCAAAATGCAAAATGGACCAGCAAAACAGCCTGTTGTGGACAAGAGCAGTAAGAGAAAGTTTGAGAAAACATTCTCACTTCCTGCACTGAACAATGGTGCTGCATTCAGGCACGTGCTGAGCCCATTCATCAATTTTATTCTTTATGCACTGAAAGCACATTTTTAGAGTCATAAGAACTATAGCGTTAGAGGTTGCTGTTAAAATCTTTCACTCACCCACTCTACTGTAATTTTTGCGTTTTAACATTAACTTACCTGCATATATATATATATACACACACATACATATACTGTATTGAGATATATATATATATATATATATATATATGAATGAAAATGCAGGGGTTTTTTTTCTCCTCTCTGCAGACTTGCAAGGTTGACTGCTGCTGTTATGCTTTGTAAAGATGTCCCTGTCTATCTATTCTCTACATATGTGCCTACCCCATTTGTGGTAAGAAAATGTTATTGATAGATCATAATAATAATAGTTATTATTATTATTATTCATATTATTATTCATATTATTATTATTATTATGTGTTTAAATTACAGTAGTAGAAGAACTAAAATATCCTACTCAAAGTTGTTATTTGGGAAGCATACTTTGGAACAATAATAATGATGAAAGTAGAACTTCTGTGGAATCCTGCGAATTGTTTTTCCAACTTTTTGCCCTCCAGCCATATGCTGTGATGAAGTATGGAGCTGCAGCTGGTGTCATGATCACTGCATCTCATAATAGAAAAGAGGACAATGGCTACAAGGTGAGCATCTGCTAATCCTATATGGTTGTGAATTTATTTATTTACAAAACAGAAATTATAAACAGTTTTCAGTTATCAAGGCCATTCCTGCTGCATCACAGTAAGACAATACACTTGGGCTAAAAAGACAAATGAAAGATAAGTGTACAATAAAATATAACCAATAATGAAAATTCTGTCATAATTTTGTCACCCTGAAGTTGTTACAAACGAACACAAAAGAACATATTGGATGATGGTAAGTGGTTTAGTCCGTGGTTTAGTTGTAACTGCACACTAAACCACATTTGTGTGGACATAAAAATCACTTTCCTAAAAATTATATTCTTTTGTGTTCTGCAGAAGAACGAAAGTCATACAGGTTTGGAATGACACAAGGGTGAGTAAATGCTGACAGAGTTAGGTAGACTATTTTGTAGGTTTATTTTCTACATCTGGTTCTCCTGAGAGCACTTGGAGATTTTTGCACATAGTGTGACTGATTAAATATAACTATAAAAATAAAATAATTAATAGTAATAATAACATTATTTTAATAAAACAATAATCAAAATAATAAAGTACAATGCTATTATATTTTGAAATAAAAATTAAGTGTTAAACAAAAAATTTTACACTTAATACATACAGTGCTAATATTTACAATAATTTCATTTTCTTTTATTTTTTTACTTTTTTATTTCTATATGAATTTTCATTATTTTCAAACCTAAAATCAGCAAGCCCTTATTTTAACAGGTTGCCGGCAAGTAAGCATATGTGCTTTCGGTATTAGCTGAAGCATGTCAGTGAATAAAATGTCACAGTTTTGCATTTTCTCTGAAACCAGCAGTGCATAGCCTAGATTTATGCTTTCATAAGTTTTTGAATGGAAATCTTGACTTATACAGTATTACAGTTAGTCAATCTAAAACGGTGATTGTGCATTAACAGCTGGCAACCATGTTGCTATGCAAATGAGGGGTCTGAACGTATTTACCCATTGGATTTTTTTATTTTGATCACACCTGTACACCACGTACATGAATCCCTGTGGATAACATATATACCCTGTGGATATATATATATATATATATATATACATGCATACATACATGCATACATACATACATATATATTTAGATATAAGAAATACCTATGTGTTCCAGCAACTAGCTTCCCATCTGAGAGGGTTTTTAGTGCCAGTGGGAACATAGTTTAATGCCACAGAGCTTCTCTTAAACCAGAGACAGTTGACAGACTTCTGTTCTAAACTAATAAACTTGTAAAAAATACTTATCCCAGTTTAATTATTTCCCCCAGTTGCACAGTGTAAATTGTGAATTGCATGCACCAAAAAAGTTGACAGAATGCACTTTCTGTACTTGTTTTGCGCTAGTTCAGTTACATGCATGTGTTCATTTAATAAAAAGCAGTAAGTGATCACTTGGTCTAGATTTTTTTTAACTGCTTAAATTTGCAGTAAACATTTTGTATTTACTTTGTAACAATAACTTGTATCTAAATTGTTTTTATTTATTTTTTTTATGGGGGCAAAAGAAATTGGTGTTTTTTTTATTATTTAAAAGCAAATGCAAACATATCGAGATATATATCGAATATCATAAAAATTGACAATATAGAGAGAGAGATCATTTTTTGGGAAAATTATTTTTTCACACCTCGCTTTTCAGCCCGATGAGCTTTGTAAAAATAGACACGTTTCAGAAAGGCGGGGCATAGAGGAGAAACAATAATGTACAGTATGTGGAAAATAATGTGTTTTTTGAACCTTAAACCACATAAACACATTTCAATACACCAAATAATGTTCTTTTTAGCAGCATCATATGACCCATTTAAGAGAAAAATAGTAACACAAGCACACACTAATATAATAATAATAATAATTATTATTATTATTTTTATTATTGTGTTAATATCAGTATGTGTTGCATCTACTGTACCTCAGAGAAGTGAGTCTAAGATGTTCGATTTATCTTTTTCAACTTTCTGAAGGTTTACTGGCACAATGGTGCACAGATCTCCTCTCCACATGATAAGGAGATCTTGCGTTGCATTGAGGAGAGTAGTGAACCCTGGCCCGAGTCCTGGAATGAGGACCTAGTTGAAAGCAGCCTCTTACGGAGAGACCCACTGGAGGACGTCTGCTGCTCGTACATGGAAGAGCTAAACACTATCTGCTTCCACAGGTGCAGTGTCTCACCTGTACTAAGAGAAAGTACTTTTAGTCTTTATAAACTGTATGCAAAACGAAACTGATGTAAACAAACCATTTTTGTTTTCCCAAGAAAAATCTTGCTGTAGGGCTGGGCAATATGGTTAAAAAATAAAATCTCGCTTTTTTTTTCCTTTTTTTTTTTCTTCAGAACGTTTAACCGATTCTCGATTTTTACGATTTTTAGCTAGTCAACTTGAAAATGTAATTACAACAAGATTCAAGTAACTTTTCTTTATTAACCCTCTATTTAAAGAAAATTATATTCCAAGTGCACCACACATGATGTAATTGTTAAACAAATGTCAATGTTGCATTTGCATTGATTACAACTGCATCTTATACAAACTTATAATAAAACAAGGAAAATGCTTTTAAAAAACTCTCAAAAGTCAAGGTAATTCAAATTCAAAATGACTGAAGGTACTAGAAAGTAGACTATTATTAACAGTAAATGTTCTGTAAAAACAATGAACAGCAGCTTTCAGACTGTCACCATGATGCAAACATGAAATATCAGACATACAGTAGTAGTTCTTTACAGGTTTTTTTATTCAGTTGCGCTGCTTTTCCATTGTTTTTTATGTAAACATGGATGTGTTTGACTGTTGCGCTTGTGTCTCTTGCAGTGTCTCATGCATGAAACAGCATTCTAAAAACGCAGCACTCAAGTTAAAAGAAGTTCACTCATATCTTCTTGCATTTTTTCCTATTCCACTGCCCGCGTCGCATCTTTGTCAACACAAAAGTGCGTTCTTTGTGAATGGCGCCTAGTGATATATTCTACTTATGGTCCTTCACAGAGCGCGTCACAAGTGGGCGTTAATCGTGTGCGCCGACATGCGGTTGGATCATTCTTTTTCTCTTTACTGTTATCAGTGGCATATTTTCAAAGTGTCTAATTCTAACGTTTGGTAATATTTCTATTCAAAATTGTGATGCCTTGACTTATAAAAAATTAAATCGTGGCAAAACATTACATTTGAATTAATCGGTAAAATTGGAAAAATCGCCCAGCCCTATCTTGAAATATGAAGTATTACTAAAAGCAGCATTTCGGTGCCATAAAGAACATTATAGGACATTGAGTGTCAAAAGGTTTTGTAGAATATAACATTTTATATCTATTACAAATAATTTTTGTGCACCATGAATGCATATATAATACAATATCATACAAAACTATTGTTTGACCCTCCTCATTGCAGAGAGCTTAACACAATGTCTCCCCTGAAGTTTGTGCACTCATCTTTCCATGGTGTTGGTCACAACTATGTCCAGAGAGCCTTTCAGCAGTTTGGCTTTCCACCTCCCATCCCTGTTCCAGAACAGAAAGATCCAGATCCAGATTTTTCCACTGTCAGTTGTCCTAACCCAGAGGAAGGAGAATCAGTTTTGGTAAGTTTCTTTCTTTTCAACTGTAAAGTTTGTTGGAGGAGGGATAATGGTGTAAGGCTTTTTTTGTGCTCAGCCCCTTAATTCCAGTGAAGGGAAGTCTAAATGGTTTAACATCCCAACACATTTTGGACAATGCTATGCTTCTCTTTGTGGGAAGCGTTTGGAAAAGGCCCTTTTCTATTCTAGCAAGGTCCATAAAGACATGGTTGGATGAGTTTAGTGTGGAAAAACATGATTGGCCCGCATAGAGCCCTGACCTCAGCTGCATCGAACACCTTTGGGATGAACTGGAATGGAGATTGTGAGCCTGGCCTTCTTGCGCAACATTAATATCTGGCCCTCCATTTACTGGATGAATGGACAAAAATTCCCACAGAAACTACAAAATCTTATGGAAAGCCTTCTCAGAAGAGTGGACACTGATGTAGCTGCAAACGGAGGGCCGTGTCTGTGTATTTAGATCGTGTCCGTGTCCGGTCCATAAAGACATGGTTGGATGAGTTTAGTGTGGAAAAACATGATTGGCCCGCATAGAGCCCTGACCTCAGCTGCATCGAACACCTTTGGGATGAACTGGAATGGAGATTGTGAGCCTGGCCTTCTTGCGCAACATTAATATCTGGCCCTCCATTTACTGGATGAATGGACAAAAATTCCCACAGAAACTACAAAATCTTATGGAAAGCCTTCTCAGAAGAGTGGACACTGTTGTAGCTGCAAACGGAGGGCCGTGTCTGTGTATTTAGATCGTGTCCGTGTATTTATATAACCCCCTTGGTTACGGTGCAGTGGGGGAAAAAAGTAATGCTGTACTAAGGCCCAATCCCATTTCTACCCCTTACCCCTACCCCTCCGTTTTGCGCGTTCACGTGAAGGGGTAGAGGTGTCTCGATTCTCTTTTGGTTGGAGGCGTAGGGGTAAGGGGAAGGGCCAGATAGCCCTTTAAACGAAGATTTTTCAGGACCACACTTCAAACGAAGGGGTATGATAATTATCTCAGCATACAGTGGCTACATGGCTGCCCGTAAACAAAAAGACCCATAAATGTAAGCATTTTTAGCATTATTAAAGTATAAATGAAAAAGTAATCATTTGTTTGATGTTACGTTCAATCATGTGTTCATATTCCTCAAGTCAAATTCCTTGTGTGTGTAAACATACTTGGTAATAAAGCTCTTCTGATTCTGATTCTGATATTACGGTCATGTTATTCAAATTATTTTTTGCAAAAAATAAATAAAAAATGCTAAATTTTGCTAACGTTACTGACTGCACGATAGTGCCACAACATATTTTCATGTCTGATCATCAGGGCGATGACCACCATAGACTTTGAGGGGGGGCTAAAATAAGAAATCGCTAAACCTTTTTCTCAAATATTGCCAATTCGAGAGAGAGAGGTGGAAGTTGTGTATACGCGTGTCTGTGCATATCTTTACAGTGAGTGATTTTACTTCAAAATCTGCAATTTTATCCTCTCGTTGCTGGAAAATATAATGCAGCGATTCAGTATTTAAACTGTTATTAATAAAAGTCGTGGGGCAGCGTTGACAAGTTTCTTAGCTCCTGGATGTGTTAGCTGCGCAATGTACTGTGTGTGTGTGTGTGTGTGTGTGTGTGTGTGTCAGTAAGCAGCGCATTAATATAGGTGTGTGTATTGTAGGAGCTACACGATGTATGATGACGTGTAACGGTGTAGTAGTGGTGTCACGTTTCTTAGGGAATTATTTTCACCCCTAACCCTTGACGGTCTGTTTCAAGGGACAAGGGGAAGGGGTATAAAATAGAATTGGGATTGGGCCTAAGTCATCATGCAGATATAACCACTGACTTGTGTTGCACTGACTACGTTTTAGGAACTGTCCCTTCGTTTGGCTGAGAGAGAAGAGGCCCGCATTGTTGTGGCCACAGACCCTGATGCTGATCGCTTGGCTGTTGCAGAGCAGAATGACAAGTAGGTTATCTTATGTTCATTAAAACCCTCAGCTGTAAAATGTAGCAGTATCAATTCTACTGAACAGTACTTCTGAACTCTTGAGTGAATCTTGTGGCGTATAACTTGTGTCCTATGTTTTATGGGTAGTTGTGGTTGGAAAGTGTTCACGGGAAACGAGTTGGCTGCATTGCTCGGCTGGTGGATGTTGTTTAACTGGAAAGAAGCACACCCTGACCCAGCAGATACGGAGAGAGTATGCATGCTGGCCACCACTGTTTCTTCCAAAATACTTAAAGCCTTTGCACGCATAGAAGGCTTTCATTTTGAGGTTAGCTCAAGTCTCAATTTGAAGTTATTACTAAGACTCAAATACCTTGAGTGCTTTGTTATTCTTACATATAGATGAAGATTAGAAGATTTTTGTTTGCTAAACAAAATACAAAGCCACTGCTTAATAGTTTAACTTCTTACTGAACTCTGATATTTTTACTTCACTCCCCTTCATCCTAGGAAACATTGCCTGGCTTCAAATGGATTGGAAATAGAATCCATGAATTAACAAAAACAGGAAAGGAGGTCATTTTTTCCTTTGAAGAATCCATTGGTAAGTGCATTTATCTGCAGACTCACCTAAAGTCCAAACTATGTTAACAGCCCTGTTTATTCTGTAAATATCGTGGGATAGTTTAGATAGTTCATCCAAAAATACAGAATACGTCACACAATCCGTGCTGTGTTGAAGTTTAAAAGGGTTTGTATTTATCAATTTGATTGTAAAAGCATATGTAGAAGAATGCCAACGTTGTGTCTTCGTCTTTATTTTGATGCCAGGGTTTTTGTGTGGGAACATGGTTCTTGATAAGGATGGAGTCAGTACAGCAGCTGTTGTGGCTGAGATGGCTGCTTATCTACACACCAAAAACCTTTCCATGAACCAACAACTAATCAACGTCTATGAAATGTATCTCTTCTGCTACTCTTTTTTTTTT
>NW_015505944.1:732255-752072 GCF_001515645.1 Sinocyclocheilus grahami
TTTTTTCTTTTTTTTTTTTTTTTTTTTTTTATATATATATATATATATATATATATATATAAGTGTCTAATGATAATCCAATCCAATTTTTTTAGGTGTATACTGTACCATTGCATTCAGATTTTACTTTGATCGTACAGTACGTGTTGATTTTTCTCTTCACTGTCATACCCCAGATATGGCTATCACATTTCCAGAACATCCTATGTCATCTGCAATGACCCACCAACTATTCATAGAATATTTAGCCGTCTGCGCAATTCTGGGGGTTCAGGTGTTTACCCAGAATCATGTGGTGACTACTGCATCACACACATCAGAGATGTGACCACTGGTTATGACAGCAGTCAGCCTGACAAAAAATGTGTATGTCAAAGCAGTTCTTTTGTATATTTCTTGATTGATGACAAACGGTTTGACAGGAATAAATGTTCTTTTAATATCTCCTTTAGGTCCTTCCATTGTCAAGAAATAGCCAAATGGTCACATTCACATTTCAGAATGGCATTGTTGCGACACTTAGGACCAGCGGCACTGAGCCAAAGATCAAGTATTACACAGAATTCTGTGCAGCACCAGGCGAACGGTTTGTATCTTCTATTAAAGATTTCAAATGAATGATATTGTTGAACATGCATTCACTAATTTTGTGACCGTTCATTAAACATCATTCCAAAAATGGCTCAGAATATTGACACTGGTTTTGAGAAAGCCATTTATGTGTGGCTTAAAGGAACACACTCCACTGTTTTTGAAAATAGGCTTATTTTCCAACTCCCCTAGAGTTAAACAGTTGAGTTTTACCGTTTTCGAATCCATTCAGCCGATCTCCGGGTCTGGCGGTAGCACTTTTAGCTTAGCTTAGCATAGCTCATTGAATCTGATTAGACCATTAGCATCTCGCTCAAAAATGACCAAAGAATTTCTATATTTTTCCTATTTAAAACTTGACTCTTCTGTAGTTACATTGTGTACAAAATGAAAAGTTACGATGATATTACGCAGCACCTGAAAATAGTCCCAGCTAGGTAACTTTCAATAAGCCTATTTTCAGGCGCTGCGTAATATCATTGCGCCTGCTGCACCCATGGTACGGCATCGAAGTTCCTTGATTATTACGCCTGGAATGAGAGTATAGTTCCTAGCCATATCGGCCTAGAAAATCGCAACTTTTCATTTTCCGTCGGTCTTGGTACACGATGTAACTACAGAAGAGTCAAGTTATAAATAGGACAAATACTAGCCATATCGGCCTAGAAAATCGCAACTTTTCATTTTCCGTCGGTCTTGGTACACGATGTAACTACAGAAGAGTAGTTACAGAAGAGTAGTTTTTGAGCGAGATGCTAACGGTCTAATCAAATTCAATGATCTATGCTAAGCTAAGCTAAAAGTGCTACCGCCAGACCCGGAGATCAGCTGAATGGATTTGAAAACGGTAAAACTCAACTGTTTAACTCTAGGGGAGTTGGAAAATGAGCCTATTTTTAAAAAATAGTGGAGTGTTCCTTTAAATGTCCAAATGCATTTTGAGGCCACTGTATTTTTATGCACAATGCAATTATTTGTCTTCTATATTCAAAAACAGAGAAAATGAGGTAATTCTTTTTTTGTTTTTGTGTTTTTTAATTGAATTTTTTGCAGTGATATCTCCAGTCTGGAGGAGGAGTTAAGGAAAGTGACCGCTGCTCTAGTTGAAGAATTTCTAGAGCCTGACAAGAACAGCCTGCTTCACAGATCAGTGTAGCTTAATTTAAATAGTGGTAAGTTCATTGTCTTCATGGGCATCTTGTGTAAAACCAGTCCCAAAGGCCTGTCAGTGAACCGTTCTGTCAGTGTTGTTTTATCACTGTGAAATGATTTGAAGCATAATCACCTTATGGCTCTCAAACAAAAAAGTAAACATGACTGCTTATTCATTTTAGTGGTTTATGTATGACAAAAAATATTGTCATGATCATTTTGTTCTTTTGCAATTGAATGTCTTGCTCAGAGAAAGAAATCCTCAAGGCTTTAACATTTTTCAAGAGTGTCACATTACTACTATAACATCTGCTGTATTAGGCCCACTTGCTATGAACCATAGTAAGAGTGATATTGAAATCTGGACACCAGCAAACATCGAACCGATGTTTGCTGGTGTCCAGATTTCAATATCACTCTACGTAGACAATATGGTAGACCTGGTCTGCTGGTTTTTCTCAGAGGTTTTGCTGAGAGCTGCTGCTGCTACCTTTTTAAAGCTCTATGAGCATGTGTATTTGTTGTGCTCTCATAAACCTGTGTCCATATTGTATTTATAACTCTATCTCTGTTGATGTTCACCCCCTTTATATAGTTATATGCATTGATAATCAGTAGGCAGGCAGGACAGCACCTTATTGCTCCCTGAATTTCTGCTGGCTTTCTCATGCTGAATACGCACAGGGTAATGAATGAAAGAATCAATGTATTATTTTTGAAGCTTTTGATTTCTGCTGTGTTTGATGGGCATATTTGACCTTTGTGGGTTATATACACAATAAATCAAAGGTTCAGTGTGCAAACAAGACAAGCAGGGCATTGCATTCTACCAATAGATACAGACAAGGAGAAGTAAGATAATCTTTCACTCTTTAGCTAATTGGTAACTTAAACACCCACAAGAAAAAAAATAATAATAGGGGTCCATTCGGTTCTTCGTACCTTGCTTAATAGATCTGAGATGATTTGAAAGATGCCAGATATTCTAATCGTGATAACTGCTCTCTGGCTAATTTGGTTCTTCAAACGAATTTGCGGATTTGATTAAAATATCAGGGTAAAGTTGTCTAAGATTACTGCGCGTTTTTGTGTTCCCTGGAAAGGGCTGATGTATCGATACTCGACCAGAGATGGGCACCACTCGAGTTAAGGACTCGAGTCGCATTTTTATAGACTTCAGACTCGACCTGTAATGACTCCAGACTTGACTCGGCTCAAGGAAAAGTACTTGTGAATATTTTAAAAGCAACTCGAGTCTTAATCCTTATATAAAGTGGGTACGGAAAGTATTCAGACCCCCTTAAATTTTTCACTCTTTGTTATATTGCAGCCATTTGCTAAAATCATTTAAGTTAATTTCAACAATTCTTTGTTTTTCTGTCAATATGGGGTGCTGTGTGTACATTAATGAGGAAAAAAATTTACTTAAATGATTTTAGCAAATGGCTGCAATATAACAAAGAGTGAAAAATTTAAGGGGGTCTGAATACTTTCCGTATCCACTGAAACTGATATTCAAAAGGCGTAACAGCAGCACCATTTTGTGAGCGGCGCGGATCACATAACAAGCTCTCGGGGTCGTTTATGGTAAATATCTTTCAGCGCTATATAGGCTACTCTAGTATTTTTATCTACAGCTAAACGCACTTTATTCAAGCCCTTTCAGCTTAGTGCGCTTTCTCTCTCTCTCTCTCTCTGCGGATAACACATTTTGTGAGCGGCGCGGATCACATAACAAGCTCTCGGGGTCGTTTATGGTAAATATCTTTCAGCGCTATATAGGCTACTCTAGTATTTTTATCTACTGCTAAACGCGCTTTATTCAAGCCCTTTCAGCTTAGTGCGCTTTCTCTCTCTCTCTGCGGATAACACGGTTATTTTAACAACAGAAACACGGAGAACACTAAAACACAGCAGAAAAAGAAACAATGCTGCAAATATAGTTATTTGTCTTACTATCTATTTATTTATCTATAACCTGTTCAAAGCATGTGACAAGTTTCTGATCTACATTTAGCCTTATTAATTTGTAGGCTAAGAACATTTCAAAAGAATCATGCCATTATAATTTGGAAATTGTTGTTAGGCTAGGATAGAACTTAAACTTTGAAACTGCTGATTATCTTTCTTTTCTGCTCAAGATGAGAATGTTTTGAGTATTGTAGACATTTTAGTAGGTAATGCTTTTAAGTAAAATATTAAAATAGTAGGCCCCCACTGGGCAAAGTTACGTCCTGTGGACGTCTTTTTGAAGTCTGCACACGTTGAAAAGACGTCCACTGAGGAGCCAGAATGAAAGTTTTTGACGTCTTTTTTTTACGTGTTCTGCGCGTCCGATATAGACATTCATGGAACCTCCGTACAAGGTTAAAATGTGGTCAGTGGACATTATTTTCAACATCATTTAAGGTTCATTTAGACATAATTTATACTGTTTCTGTACCAAATAAACACACTCGATGCATTAGATTTAAACTCGTGTTATTTCAATGTAATTTCCATTTGTAATTGCAAAGCAACTCAAAGACACTGTTTGTCCAAAAATCTTGGAAATAAAAGAATCTTCTCTGAAACAGTGTTGAAGTTTATGAGATAATTAAATGATCAAATAACTGATGATTGAGCATTTGGTAAAATCAACTGCAAATAAGACATTCAATCTCTCAAGATCTCAACAGTGGATGATTAAAGGGGTCATATGATGTTGCTAAAAAGAACATTTGTGTATTTGGTGTAATTAAATGTGTTTATGTGGTTTAAAGTAAAAAAATAAAAAAAACATTATTTTCCACATACTGTACATTATTGTTTCTATTCTATGCCCAGCCTTTTTGAAACGCGTAGATTTTTACAAAGCTCATCGGTCTGAAAAACGAGGTGTGCTCTGATTGGCCAGCTATCCAGTGCGTTGTGATTGGCCGAATACCGCAAGCGTGTGACGAAAATGTTACACCCCTCACCATACTGTAAGCACGTTTCCATTACCCTTCAAATTGCGCGAATTGAAAATACGCCTAATGGAAACGCGTCAATTTCGCAAAAACTCACATATATCGCTAAAAAGTTTTTGCACTCGCATGAGGCGGTTTTTCAGGGAATGCGAAAAAGGAATAATCCACAAAACTGCAATGGAAACGGCTTTTTCACATTTACAGGTCATATGGCGTATGTAAAAAGTCATATGATCATTCTTCAATGTACTATAACCTCCAAGAAACACTTCATAAGTGGCCGCGCTCCAGTATAAGGGGCTTTCCCTACCATTAATGCTTAGACAATTTACACTGCACAGGTCTGCGGTGCAGTGTGGCCCTGATACGGTCACTGAAGCTGATTGCTTGTGTTTATGTTTTTATACAGTCTATGGTTTATTCCAGCCACGCCACGCACGTTTCTGAAGCGGCTCTCTTTGCTGCTTCTTTAAAGATATTCGCGTAAGCCTCCTTTGAGTAAATATAGCCAAAATCCATTGCCATGACTTATCGCGAGAGACAAAATGTTACGTTTTAGTCGCATAACATTGGTTAATGCAAACGCCGTCATTTCGCAATACTTTTTTATCGACATTTATAAAATATCGCCAAAGTTTTACGCAAATCTGTAATGGAAACATGCCTTGTGATGCTGTGTTCCGGCCGGAGCGACTAGACAAAAAAACATGAAAGCCCATTACAAACGAGGCATTTGTTGCATCCAGTGGGGACATAATTACTGATCATAATGACTTATACTGTCGTTGCGCCGCGTAAACATAAAACCATGTCTGCATTTGTGATCGGAGAAATGACAAAAAAGCGCTACTCTACACTGCTCAAAACTCGCGTTTGAATCTTCAGTGGCAAATCCTTTAAATGAAAACGTACTTACAGTCTGTGAGTCAGAACAGCCGGCATTGTAGTCTACTCTACCAGGATCAGGAAACAGTCCTCCATAAAATGTGGTGTTCTGGAACAGTGTTGTAAAAACAACTTAACCACTGATTTCTAGTCGTGTCCTCTTTTGGAAGGCCAAACAAAGTAGTTTCGCTTTCACAACGAAACACACGGTGGCCTAGCGTGAGCGGAGGAAACGGTGAAAGCCGATCCAGTGATCCACAGCACTAAGTCGATGTATTCCCTCAGCGACCAGCACAGATCAGCTCTAGGCATGACGAAGCGGATATCGTCCTCGTTTGAAAGGCCAAACAAAGTAGTTAAGCTTTCACAACAAAACACACAGCTATTCACGACATGGCGGCGGCAACAATACTACAGCGAGAATAAAAGTTACGCCTTCTTTCTTTGCGTGAACATTTGGGCGGTGTTATGCAAATCTTCCCACATCGTGACGTAGATATGTGGGGGCGTGTTAGAACGAGCCGTTTTAGGTAGGTGTGGCTGACTCTGAACTTTTATAAAGAATATCTCTTTGGATTTGAGACTTTAGTCTTTGCAACTTTACAGATCTTCTTTATGCACCAAGCACTTGTAACAGTCCAAAGAGAAAAGAAAAATTTAAATCTCATCATATGACCCCTTTAAACATCTCCACAAACAGTATCACCAGCTTCACTCATTAGATTGACTTTATTTCTGTCATCTAGAGCAGTGGTTCCCAACCCTGGTCCTGGAGGCACCCCAACACTGCACATTTTGCATGTCTCCTTTCTCTGACGCACCAATTTCAGGTCTTCTCAAATTCTCTACTAATGAGCTGATGACCTGAATCAGGGGTGTTTGATTAAGACATGCAAAATGTGCAGTGTTGGGGTGCCTCCAGGACCAGGGTTGGGAACCACTGATCTAGAGAAGCTCTTATGGAGAATTAACAGAGGTTTAGAAGTTGGTATTTGTTTCATTTGAAGTCACCATTGTCGTGGACAGTGTTCGCTTTAGTTGGGACCTTGGTCCTCATACTTCGTGTGCTAACTTTTCTTTGGTTGCTATAATTGTGTTTTTGTGAAGCACACTAGTTGCTGCAAAAGAGGCCAAAATAAAGTGAAATCATGTGTTGTTAGCTCCTTGAGGATGATGACAAAATGAGCATCTGATGTTGTGCATTTCAGCTTTGTTTTATATTTGGTATTTATAGCCAAGACACCTTGTGAAGTTGCAGTACTGGCACCAAGAGCAAAATAATCGCTTATTCTGAAGATGGACAAAATGCATGAGCTATTTTAAGTAAATGCTTCGTATAGTCATGCACAGACATCAAGATTTTGCACATGAATCACAACAACGGTGACAATCAAAACAAAAAGCTTGGGATTTAAGGATGAGTTTGTACTATGAAGCCACCCATCATGCATTGCAGCATGAAGCTTTTTTGTTTGTTTTGATTGTCACCGCTGCTGTGTCTCATGTGCAAAATCTTGATGTCTGCGTGTGACTACATCATGGGTTTACTATATCCCATGCACATGCATTTTATCCGTCTATGGAATAACTGATAATTTCAATACTCTTGGTGCCAGTACTGGAATTTCACAAGGTTTGGTGGCTGTAAACGCCAAAAATAAAATCATCATCAACAAGGAGTTAATAATACCTGATCTCGCTATATTTTGGGCTCTTTTGCAGCGACTACTGTGTTTCACAAAAACAGTGGTGGACAGTAATGGAGTAGTTTTAATTCGTTACTGTACTGAAGTACATTTTTCAAGTATCTGTACTTTACTGGAGTAGATTTATTTTGAGTAACTTTTACTTTTACTTCACTACATTCTAAAGCATAAGATCATACTTTTTACTTCACTACATTACACTCCTTATAATATATCACGTGCTCCGAGACGCAGAAGGGGTGTCTGATTCATGAATGAACTGATTCTTTTCAATGAACCTGTAAGGGAAAGAGGTCAATTTAACTCAAAGGGAATCATTTAAAATTTGAAAGGGAATTTGGACAGAATCACTGTTTTACGGCTGATCACTGAGACGGCCAGCGATTCCTTGAACGAGCCGTATAACATCAATTCTGCAATGGATATTAATATCCAAAGTATAGTGAAAACACTATTTATTAGCACAGTAACAAGATCGGCAGTTTAAGACATTAACTTGTAAGCATAAAACACAAGATACTTCTCTTTTCAATATAAATAAGGCTTTATTGGATACATCTAAGACATATAACTAATCTAACACATGAACACACGCATTCACACAAGTTGCAGAAAGAGAGAAAGTGAGAATTAGTTTAATAGAATGAAAATGTGAAATCCCAAGTTTACAGCAATATGTGCAATTGCATAGACATGAACAACCATCAATCACTTAATTAACCCTCGCATTGAGTTCCTCAATGAGGTTAAAATTTATATTAAATGCACCAGTTCAGCTAGAATCTGGAGGTACTTGCTTGCCTGTGAAAGGGGTTCCCTTCCTTGTCTGGTTGCCGAAAGGGGTTTCCCGAGGTTGCTGATTGGCTGGAAGTTCAGTCTTGGGAAGCCAGTGGTTGGGCGTTGGCTGACGATGCGGAGTTGTGGTCTGGTTAAAGTTTTAGACGGCACTAGAGGTTGGACTCGGAGACGCGGCATTAGGCAAAACTTAATTCAGAATACGAAACTCAACGGAAAATAAAAGAAACTAAAGTAAAGAAATAGAAGTAAAGTTTGACGAGACTAGGTGGCGTTTCTCCTCATGGTTTTGGAGGAGCTGGCGTGTTAGCCAGAGCACGCTCAAAGAGCGCAAAAGGTGATGACTGAAAAGCACGGCTAGAAAAAGGAGGAAAAAGAAGAGAAAGACCCTGATTTGATGGTGTCCTGAGTATTTAAACTGGGCTTTTGGACACATCCCAAATGGTGCCTTGACCAATTAGATATCGTCTTTGCTGGGGTGTCGTATATTTCTCCTCCCCATACATAAATCAACGTGTCATCTCATCAGGCACATGATCCGAGTTTTCCCGCTCTTGCAGAGTATAATTTTGGACATGATTTCTATAACAAGAATATGATACATTTGACAAAGAATTGATTGGACGAAACGATTCACACAAGAATTTCACACACACACATACTAAACATGAATATGAACCCTTAAGCTATTCAATAGTTATCAAAAAGACATACACAATACGTGATTAAAACATGATAGTCTAATGTGTGGGTTACAATACATGATATGGAGTTATACATAGAAATAATTAGTTTAGGTGCATGGAAAGGCAGTTTCTGTGCCATTCTGTGAATGTATGTGGACATTTCTGTGAAGACCAGAGATTAAGAGGTCTGTAAGGAATCTCGGTCTGTTCTTTGTCGTCGAGGTGGGGCAAGTCAATCCAAAGAGCTCATGATCGTCACTGGTTTACATGGTCATGCTGTGCATCTCTAACCATTAATCTTGATTACTTGCCCCAAAATTGACAATCTCCTTGGAATTGTCAATAAGTGTTCTTTTGTTTAAATGCTGTGAGCTACTCAAAGCTGCTAGTTGGTTCAGGCTTGTGGCGCCAGGATCTGATTTACGAACATCCTGTGTCTTGGGCCTCTCTGTGGAAATCGGCTCCTCGTGTTTGAATTGTTCTTTATCAAATCTTAAATTGTCTGATTGGGTCTGATACCCTACAAACCTTTTAAATCGGTTCGCAAATCGCACCAAACGATTCATTCATGAATTAGAATTAACCGATTGCAGCTGTTCTCGAGTCGACAACTCACTGATTCAAATGATCCATTTAGTGCGAGTCTCCAGTGAACTGAATTCACAAGAACCACGCGCGCGACTGATGCTGCTAAAAGTAAGTTATTAATGTCGAATTTTAGGATGAATTATTGTAACTGAAAATCATATTTATGTCAAAACTGTCAGTTGTTTGTGAACTAAATCTGCTGTAAATCTATTTTTGGGTGATTAATACATCTGATAGCGCAATAGAAGATGATTCTTCTATTGTTTTTGTTTGTTTGTTCTGTGTTTTGTCATTCTTCTTCTATAAGTTTTACCAGAGACGAAATCTTTAACATTAAGCAGCACACCCCAAACAATATTTTTCCGGTTTTGATTATTCGGACGTTATTCGGACGTTTTGTTGGACATTCTAGTCGGAGGTACAGCGGTGTTGTTCAAACGCGCGTGCAGACGCAGAAGAGGGAAACGCGCTGGCGCCCTGGTGAAGCTCTGCGCGCGCGGCTTTCAGACTGTGCTCCCAAACATTCATCTCGCGAATGTCCATTCCCTTCCTAACAAAATGGATGAACTTCTTCTCCTCACCCGCACCAACAAGGACTTTTCTAACTCTGCTGCACTGTGCTTCACTGAAACCTGGCTGAGTGAAGCCATTCCGGACAACGCGCTTCATCTGCCGGGCTACCAGCTGTTCAGAGCGGATCGCATTGCGGGGTTAACGGGGAAAACCAGAGGTGGTGGATTGTGTTTCTACATCAACGAAAGTTGGTGTTCAGATGTAACAATGCTGAAAAAGGTATGCTGTCCTAATTTAGAGGCACTCATCATAAACTTTAAACCGTTCTACTCGCCGCGGGAGTTTTCCTCTTTCATTCTCGTGAATGTGTACGTGCCTCCGGACGCGTGCGTGAGTGCCGCGATGCAACAGCTGGCCGAACAAATAACTGAAATGGAGCAAAGGTACCCAGACTCTATTTTAATAATTCTTGGAGGTTTTAACAAATCAAATCTCTCCCGTGAACTGCCAAAATACAAGCAGCACATTACGTGTCCCACCAGAGACAGCACTATTTTGGATCACTGTTACACAGCAATAAAGAATGCATATCACTCTGTCCCACGAGCAGCTTTGGGGCTCTCTGATCACTGTTTGGTTCATCTTATAGCGACCTACAGGCAGAAACTGAAATCAGCTAAACCTGTATTAAGGACTGTTAAAAGATGGACTAATGAAGCAGAGCAGGATTTACAAGCTTGTTTTGACCTCACTGATTGGAGCGTCTTTGAAGCTGCAGCCACCGATCTGGACGAGCTCACAGAGACTGTAACTTCATATGTCTTTCTCCTCATGGTTTTGGAGGAGCTGGCGTGTTAGCCAGAGCACGCTCAAAGAGCGCAAAAGGTGATGACTGAAAAGCACGGCTAGAAAAAGGAGGAAAAAGAAGAGAAAGACCCTGATTTGATGGTGTCCTGAGTATTTAAACTGGGCTTTTGGACACATCCCAAATGGTGCCTTGACCAATTAGATATCGTCTTTGCTGGGGTGTCGTATATTTCTCCTCCCCATACATAAATCAACGTGTCATCTCATCAGGCACATGATCCGAGTTTTCCCGCTCTTGCAGAGTATAATTTTGGACATGATTTCTATAACAAGAATATGATACATTTGACAAAGATTGGATTGGAAGAAACGTTTCAAGCAAGAATTTTCACACACACACATAATAAACATGAATATGAACCCTTAAGCTATTCAATAGTTATCAAAAAGACATACACAATACGTGATTAAAACATGATAGTCTAATGTGTGGGTTACAATACATGATATGGAGTTATACATAGAAATAATTAGTTTAGGTGCATGGAAAGGCAGTTTCTGTGCCATTCTGTGAATGTATGTGGACATTTCTGTGAAGACCAGAGATTAAGAGGTCTGTAAGGAATCTCGGTCTGTTCTTTGTCGTCGAGGTGGGGCAAGTCAATCCAAAGAGCTCATGATCGTCACTGGTTTACATGGTCATGCTGTGCATCTCTAACCATTAATCTTGATTACTTGCCCCAAAATTGACAATCTCCTTGGAATTGTCAATAAGTGTTCTTTTGTTTAAATGCTGTGAGCTACTCAAAGCTGCTAGTTGGTTCAGGCTTGTGGCGCCAGGATCTGATTTACGAACATCCTGTGTCTTGGGCCTCTCTGTGGAAATCGGCTCCTCGTGTTTGAATTGTTCTTTATCAAATCTTAAATTGTCTGATTGGGTCTGATACCCTACAAACCTTTTAAATCGGTTCGCAAATCGCACCAAACGATTCATTCATGAATTAGAATTAACCGATTGCAGCTGTTCTCGAGTCGACAACTCACTGATTCAAATGATCCATTTAGTGCGAGTCTCCAGTGAACTGAATTCACAAGAACCACGCGCGCGACTGATGCTGCTAAAAGTAAGTTATTAATGTCGAATTTTAGGATGAATTATTGTAACTGAAAATCATATTTATGTCAAAACTGTCAGTTGTTTGTGAACTAAATCTGCTGTAAATCTATTTTTGGGTGATTAATACATCTGATGGCGCAATAGAAGATGATTCTTCTATTGTTTTTGTTTGTTTGTTCTGTGTTTTGTCATTCTTCTTCTATAAGTTTTACCAGAGACGAAATCTTTAACATTAAGCAGCACACCCCAAACAATATTTTTCCGGTTTTGATTATTCGGACGTTATTCGGACGTTTTGTTGGACATTCTAGTCGGAGGTACAGCGGTGTTGTTCAAACGCGCGTGCAGACGCAGAAGAGGGAAACGCGCTGAGAGGATTATTGGTGCCCCTCTGCCCAGCCTCCAAGATCTTTACATCTCCAGAGTGAGGAAAAGGGCTAAAAAAATCACCTTGGACCCCTCACACCCAGCCCACTCTCTCTTCGAACTGTTGCCTTCTGGTCGGCGCTACAGAGCACTGACCACCAGAACAGCCAGGCACAATAACAGTTTTTTCCCACAGGCTATATTCAGCCTGAACAATTAATCTTTCATAATTATACATAGTCCATCACAACTAACATAGTTATATTTATATTAAACTGCACACTTTGTAAATAACATATCTGCACACTAATAAACATATCTGTACATTTATCTAAACAATTAAATTGTTTCCTATACTTCTATTTCTGTATATAGTACATTATTCAATTTTATTTTATTTTTTATTATATTAGTGTTATATTACATCCCTACTGTGTTATTCCTATGTATGTCTGCACTACGTTTGTACTTTCTTCTACACTGGAAGCTACTGTCGTCAAGTCAAATTCCTTGTGTGTGTAAACATACTTGGTAATAAAGTTCATCTGATTCTGATTCTATTTAAGCCCACTGAAATGCTTGAATGCAGACACATCACCATCAGTGTCTCTGTTTTAGGTAAAAATTTTTTTTAAATAATTCATGCACGTTCATATTCCCCGCTGCCGTAACGTTAACAGTTTTATTAAAATGCTATGCATTTAGCCCTATGTGACATCTGTTTTTATATTGTTTATCAACAGTATACATTTTTATATTGTTTGGATTAACTAGCGGAGTAGACAGATATGAATGTTTATTCATCATAACCATACTGAAAATAAGTTGCTAGCTGATGCTATCTGTCTAGCTAACAAGCTTGCTGGTGATAAGTTGAGGTAATTTTTTAGATATAAAGTCCAAATATTTTTATTCAACCACCTAGATAGATGACATCTGAAGGAAAAATAAAGGATGTGATGTTCAGAACATGGTAACTACAGTAATGATCAAAGTGGGAAGTGATGCCCTCTGGGGGCATTTGGCCAGGGGTGTTTTTACACCACAGACAAGATTTGAGAAGAAAAAAATCATTATGAAAATATAATTATATTTTCGTTAAAATGTTCTTCCTAACTTCAGGCCTTATTCTCATGTCATATATAACTGTGATGTTCTGCAAAACAACAAGCTTTAAAACACTTTTTTCTTGCTGGTGAAAATCAGAAGGTCAGATCTGTTTTCTCTCAGGTACTTCGCAGTGTAAGCTTCACAGTGAACATTACTACATCACTCTCGTCAACGTAGTCCATATCAACAACACAAATATATCTTGACTCCATATAGTGGTTCTTTTGGGAAAATTCCAGGTATTTTGAGCAGTAGGATTATAAAAAATAGTAGCCTATATAAAATTGCTAAATAAATCTATCAGTACTTTTTTTACATAACTACATACATTTCACGAGTAAAATTGAAAAAGGAGTACTTCTACTGGAGTATTATTTTATTATATGTATCTGTACTTTTACACAAGTACTTGATTTGCATACTTCGTCTACCACTGCACAAAAACACAGTTACAACAGCCAAAAAAAGCTGATATAAAGTATGAAGACTAAGATTAGATTTTCCCAACTAAAGCAAACACTGTCCACGACAATGGTGACTTCAAATGAAACACAAATACCAACATCTAAACCTCTGTTAATTCTCAATAAGAGCTTCTCTAGATGTCTGACAGAAAGAAAGTCAATCTAATGAGTGATGCTGGTGATGCTGTTTGTGGAGATGTTTAATCTCCTCTGCTGAGATCTTGAGAGATTTAATGTCTAAAAACCTGCTATCAAATGCTTCATTCTACTGGTCATCTTCAGCGCGCGCAGCTCAAAACAGAAATGCAGAACATTAATAACTACTGTCATATACATAATGTTATAATGAGAGCACTATTGTAAAACATGTTGTGAATTCTTAGGGCTTCGCTGACATTTCATGTTAACTATCTTTTAATCAAAACATAAAACATTATTTACTCCGTTATCTGCAAGGCGTCCGTTACACATTTTCCTTGTGTGTTAATGTAATTATGACTGTCGAATGTCTGACTTGACTCTTGGTAATGTATTTTGCCCTGCCCCCAAAACATATGATTCGACTATCAGTCGACTATCGGCAAGATTCAGATTCGACTATGAAAATCCTTAGTCGGGGACACCGCTAATTTCAAGGCTTTGGTCACTTTTGACCACAAAGGAGGCAAGTGTGACTCCTAAACAAAGAGGGCCAGAGGGTTAAGGAATATTTACCAGAATTATTATTATTATTATTTTTTTATAAAATCAATTAATTAGAGATGCTTTTTCTTATTAAAATGTAATGAGACCATTAAAATGGAATCCAGAAAGTTAATGTTAAACACAGCTTTTGTTAAAAATAAAACCAAACTTAAACTTTTCATAAATTGAGGTTAAAATGTGTAAGTTCCATGACTTTGATTAATTATACATGTTATTTTGATTAATATGCTTTTTATTTAACCATTAAAACAGAGTCTAAAAAAAATGAAATAGAAAAAAATGGAATTCAGAAAAGTTAAAATGAAAATAAAATGAAACAGAATTCGGGAAACAATAAAACAGACTTTTGTAGGACTGTATGTGTGTTTTCTTTTCAGCTTTTCTGAGCTGACAGACCCGCCAGAAAAAAAGTCAGAAAAAGTTAACAAAAGTGAAAATTACATCCGATGTCTTCTTTTAAATTTTGTGCATTTATTATATATATATACATTAATCACATCCGAAATAAAAAAACATTCTTTACATAATATGTTTACTGTTTATTTATTATATATATATATATATATATAAATACACACACACAATCACACACAGTATATATTTTGAAAATATTTAAATGTATATACATTTAAATATTTAAATGTATATAGATTTATATATTTTATATTGTATATATATATATTTAATATATAAACATAACCTATTTTTCTTAAATATATACATGCATGTGCTTGTATTTATATATACATAATAAATATACATAGTACACACTCATTTAGTATGTAAACAAAAACTTTTATTTTTATTTTGGATGTGATTAATCGCGATTGATCGTTTGACACCACTAATATATATATAACCTATATATCAATTTATATACATATATATTATATTGCATATATTAATTTTACAGGCAATGTCCGGTATCTGATATATTTGGGATCTGAGAGGTGACCGAGGGTCTGAACCATGTCATGAATCCAGTAACTGGCTAAATTAGAAATAAAATATATAGTAAATTTATAATTGTGGCAAAGATTTACACTAAAACGCAAAGTCTCAAATTCACAGGTTCATAAAATGTGATGTACATCATGATTACATAATTTATACAATGCAGTCGTACAATCATTGAACTTTGTTAACATTCTGTGCAGCATCTGTTGCAGCTATTTGCAAGCTTTTATAATCCATATAATTTTTTTGCGAATTTTAGGAAAATTCAAACCATAAACAAGAGGGTCCAGGATGGGTGGTACGATGAGAAACTCTAATGAAAGAATGATTGACAGGCCTATAGGGAGGTCCAAAGTTGCAACCCGACTCAAAGTGACCTCGCAAAAAAGAGCTACTGAGAAATTTAAGAGGATCACTATGTGTGGAATACAAGTTTGATATGCTTTTCTCCTGAAATCTAGTGAGCTTTTTCTACAAATTATAAGGATTTTAACATAAGAGTATAATATAAAACTTAAAGGCATGATAACAGTTGTGGTCAGTATGAAAAAGCCAAAAACATTATTAACAATAGTGTTTGCACAAGAAAGCTTAACAATTTCCCAGTTGTGACAGTACACCTTCCACAGTTTGTTACCACACATCGGGAGTCTGGCATTTAATATACCAGCAATACCAATACAAAGCATCGGATAAATCCAGCTTATAGCTATTAAAACAGATAAAATCCTGGGGGTCATTATGTTGTTGTATTGTAATGGTTTGCTGATTGCTACATACCTGTCAAATGCCATTAACATTAATATTGTGTTTTCATTTGTTGCATATGAAAAAATGACAAAAGCCTGTAAGATACATGCTGCACGGGAGATTACGTGTGTATCAGACAGCAAGTCTGTCAGTAACCTCGGGAAAAAAGCAGCTGTTCCAAACACAGAGTTGACGGATAAACATGAAATCAGAATGTACATGGGCTGGTGCAATGTCCTTTCCAGAAAAATGGCAAAAATAATAAGGGCATTAAAGAATACAATAGCACAATATAGAATAAATCCCAAACCGAAGAAAGCATATCTTATGTACCCAATATTTTCAAACAACATCAAGTAAAGATATGTTCCATTTTCCATTTTCCATTAACCAAAGAATGGATTCATTGACCTGAGGATGAGAACAGAAAAAGTTAATGTGATCTTTATGCATCTTAAATATAAACAGTTTTGATGGTAATCAGCTTTAGATAACCACAATGTTTTATAATACATCATGAATATAAAGTACTGTATGAATTATTAAATCAGTTAAACAATATACATGTGATTGCATTAACAGAAATACCTTCTGTGATATGATCTGAAATTACCATAACTTCATCTTCAAATAATGTGCAAATGTGCAGAGAATTAGCTCTACTTGTGCTGTGGTTTAGAAGAACTAAGAGTCGCCAGTACATGCTGTTTTTTATAGTATAAAACAGTCTCTGGAGACCTCTCTGCTGTGCTTGATTTGCATAAACAGCACAGACTCCTAGAATCCTTCAAACAGGTTGTATGGCACAGTGGGTAAAACTCTTGTAACTCAAAACTTACAGATTAAACTGCAAGCTGTTGTTGCAAACAATTTGCTACAAAATGCATATTTTTACACTTACAAAATGCATATTTTTAAGCCTGAAAAGACTAACAAAAACTTGTGTTGGTTGAAAATGTGCAGTATGGTGTGCAAACAACTAATCAGGTCTGTTAACTTTTGGAAAGACATTTTATTTGAAATGAAGTTCCAATATAATATTTAAAGTGTTTGGGGCATATGGTTCTCTTGGGTAGATTTGGTTGCACTATTTTTTCTCAGTTGTATTTGTCTTTTAGATGGCAAAGGTCATGTCTTAACACAGCCTTCGCCAGCAGGTGGTAATATTGATCTGGGTTTAATTTAGCAGTGTGTGGTGGATGCACCCCTCCTAATATTATGGTTATGATGTTAAATGATTTGTGCTTGAAATCATGTGGACATACTCATTGTGATCAGTATTTCCTTGATGTTGTGTCTCGTTGTTAAATTAAGACATATGCAAGTAAGTAGTTCCTTTTCCCAATGATTAATCATGTTTTACTTATAATTATGGTGGCACAATGGCATATCAGAACAGCTCCAAGACTCAGCACCCAAGGACGAATTTCTGGAAAACAGCCAGGGAAGCCAGGACAACATATCACAGCCACCAGAAACACCAGAGCCACGGCCCCGCTCACCAGACACATTATCCCTCTCTCCAGCATCTCCACTTCTAAGCTTCTCACAGAAAATGGAGGAACTGGTTTATGCTGGGACCAAACTCTCCCACTCTTTTGCTGCAAGCCCCCAGATATCAACTAAAAACGGCGGGCCCCACAACCACCAAAGACTGTGGGCCCAGCTCGTCCTCCTCCTCCTGTGAGAGCTCTCCGGCTGCTGCCACAATGCCAGGGCCCAAACCCTCCATCTGCTGTAGGTGAACCAAAAACTACTGATAGCAGCTCTCAGTGATATGTGTCGGGTCCCTGCAATAATAGCAGCAACATTTACAAATGTTTACAGAACAAGCAGGAACCCAGTGTGCCTGTAGTTTTCTCTATTTCAGTTTTATCACGTGATAGAAAGTCTAAGGCCTTCTCTCAAGCCGTACGGCTGACTCATCTAATCTGCAGCCTGTTAGGCATCAAACTAATATTGCTGTTGAGACGTAATGCAATGCCATCAAGTTAGCGTTTTTAAACATTCGCTTACTAAAAAAATAAATAATTTCTAATCATTGACTTAATAACCACAAACAACCTGGATTTTACAGTATCTCACAGAAGTGAGTACACCCCTCACATTTTTGTAAATATTTTATATGTTTTCATGTGACAACACTGAAGAAATGACACTTTGCTACAATGTAAAGTAATGAGTGTACAGCTTGTATAACAGTGTAAATGTGCTGTCCCCTCAAAATAACGCAACACACAGCCATTAATGTCTAAACCGCTGGCCACAAAAGTGAGTACACCCCTAAGTGAAAATGTCCAAATTGGGCCCAATTAGCCATTTTCTCTCTCTCCCCGGTGTCATGTGAAATCATGTGGTAGTTCCATTAGTGTTACAAGGTCTCAGGTGTGAATGGGGAGCAGGTGTGTTAAATTTGGTGTTATCGCTCTCACTCTCTCATACTGGTCACTGGAAGTTCAACATGGCACCTCATGGCAAAGAACTCTCTGAGGATCTGAAAAAAAGAATTGTTGCTCTACATAAAGATGGCGTAGGCTATTAGAAAATTGCCAAGACCCTGAAACTGAGCTGCAGCACAGTGGCCAAGACCATACAGCGGTTTAACAGGACAGGTTCCACTCAGAACAGGCCTCGCCATGGTCGACCAAAGGAGTTGAGTGCACGTGCTCAGCTTCATATCCAGAGGTTGTGTTTGGGAAATAGATGTATGAGTGCTGCCAGCATTGCTGCAGACGTTGAAGGGTTGGGGGGTTAGCCTGTGAATGTGCTCAGACCATACGCCGCACACTGCATCAAATTGGTCTGCATGGTAGGCTTGCCGCAATAGACAGTGTTGACGGTGATACCGGTGTTAAGCCACAACACCGGTTACGTCACTTGCCCATCGTGTCACCGACCCCCACTGTCGTTGCGATTTTTTATAAAAATAAAAATCATTTAGTTCAGTAAATGAACAGACACTACAATTAAAAACTGAATGCTGCTGCTCAATGTAGCGCGCCGAACGACAGACGCATCACAGATCAGATTTCATTTCTCCAGTGAGGAGAGAGTCGAGCTGACTGACAAGAAGAGTGAGGTGAGACAGACAAGATGATCGCGGATGATTTAGTTTCGAACCGAAATGCAAAAGCGCCTGTTTGGCAATATTTTGGATTTTGAAAAGCCTGTTGACTTTTGCCGTTTATCTAAGGTGATTTTGGAAGTTTTTTTTAAACATTTGTTTCTTATTTAATTGGTTCCATATTGTTTGCTGATTTTTACTTTATTTAAACTTTGTGTAATTTATTTATTTTGTTTGACATCAAGGTGTATGCAGTGCCTCCAAGCTTTCTTACTCGTTTTGCTAATAAACGCTCTACGTTTCTTATTTATTTGGTTATATATTATACATGTTTACTTCCAGTTTTGTATACCTATTTATACTTTATGTAAGTTATTTGTTATTTTATATTAGGCATAGCCTGCCCTATAGCATGGTGTATTTGTATTTGTTTTGTTAATAAAAGTTATAGGTTATATGCACTAAAGTGATGTTTTGACGTTGTATTTTGTTGTTGCATTCAAGCAATTGATGCCTAACTGCTGCTAATTCAAAAGTGAAAGTAAAATGCGCAGGCCGCTTTTACAAGCTAGAAAAAGAGGGAACGCCCCCGCGGTGATACCGGTATTAC
>NW_015505944.1:753777-754973 GCF_001515645.1 Sinocyclocheilus grahami
CACCATACAAATCATTGCAAAGCAATTTTACAGCCAATTAAGTTTTTACAATATTTAGTGGTAGTTTATCAATTTACACTGTTATACAAGCTGTACACTCACTACTTTACATTGTATCAAAAGTCTTATTTCTTCAGTGTTGTCACATGAAAAGATATAATAAAATATTTACAAAAATGTGAGGGGTGTACTCACTTCTGTGAGATACTGTATGTTTCTAAACGAAACATGGCTAGAAGACAGCTGCAGTGCAATAGTCCTCAATGAAACAGCCCCTCCTAACTTTACTTTCATGACTGTCTGCAGGACTGTTAGGAGAGTGGAGGTGTAGCTGCTCTATTTAAAAATGTCTATCAATGCAAGCAAGTGTCATTGGTCAGTACTTGTCTTTTGAATATCTAGGGATTGTGTTGAAAGGTGCTCCATGCATTCTGGTTATCATTATTTACAGGCCTCCAAAATACTCTCCAGCCTTTGTTGAAGAGTTCACAGAAATGCTATCAATGATTTTAATATTCACATAGATAATGCAGAAAACAAAACTACAAAATAAATTATAACAGTTTTAAACACTTTTGACCTGATTCAGCATGTGTATGGACCCACAGACAATCATGGACATACTCTAGATTTAATCATCAGTAGAGATCTAAACATATCATCCATTGTTATTAAGGACGTAGCACTATCTGATCACTTCTGTATTTTCTTTGATATATTGATCTCTATAAAGACAGCCTTCATGCTTTTAATGTGAAACTAGACACAGCTAGACAGACTTCCTTCTCAAACCTTATAAACAGTAACTTAAACAACACTCGCACTCTTTTTGCTACTGTTGAGAGACTGACAAACCCCCAAAGTCAGATTGCCAGTGAAATGCTCTACGACAGCAAATGCAATGAGTTTGCTTCCTTCTTTTCTGAGAAGATCAATAATAGCAGGAAGGCGATTAGCACATCCCCAAGTTATGCAGAGGTCAGACAGATTTGACCGCAGTACCAAAAAGAAGATACTATGTCTACTTTTTAAGAAATTGATAGCAACATTTTGGAAGAAATAGTACAGCACCTTAAATCGTCAACCTGCTATCTTGACACACTTCCCACATATTTTTTTCAAAAGGGCGCTAAACTGTTTAGAAGCAGATTTCTTAGAAGTGGTGAACACCTCACTTCTTTCTGGGACTTTTCCAA
>NW_015505944.1:756062-758002 GCF_001515645.1 Sinocyclocheilus grahami
CCGGGGCTATGACTTACTGCAGGGCCCCCATCACAATAATTATATTAGATAAATATATAAATAAATATATATATATAAATATATATAGGGTACAACGGGGCTAAAGGCCCACCTTAAGAAAAAAATGTGCCATTCACTGCGCCTAAAATGTATAATTGCAGAAAAAATATATACGTTGTATTGAACATTAATGGAGCAACAGATGTTGTGTGAAAATAAATCATTCAAGTTGTTTATTTGGTTAAAAATCGTATAAATGTATGAGGTGGCAAGAGGGGCCTTTTACCCCACACATGGGGTAAAAGGCTCACCAGCATGGGGTAACAGGCACACGGTATTTATACAAATACTTCAGCTAAAATAATGTTGTTGTTTTTTTAAATAATGTCTAAGTTAATACTTGTTCAAAAGAATCACTTTAGCAAAGTTTGTACTATTTTCTGCTTATTTTGAAAAATAAAAGTATAATTTTTTCCCCCAATAAATATGCTGTCATTAAAATATAAAATATATTTTAAAATACAGAAACAAAATCGTTTTAATAAGTAAAGATTCTGAAAGTATTGGAGATCCAATAATAATTGAATATACTGTATATTTACAGTAGTAACAACAAATTATATTTTATTATATGATATGATTAATATCATGTTTTTAAATATGGTTTCATTCTAACCATGGTGATTATCTCTAATATGGACACCCAACATAATATATGATATTTACCATTTGAATCTAACCATGTCATGTCAACAAATGGAAAAGTCAGCCATCTATTAATTATCATGTTAATTACTGTGCGCCTTTAACCCCAACAGCAGGGGTGATTTTAACCCAAAATATCATACTTTTACATATTCTTTCGTTATTTAAAAACTGTTGCTTTAATTATCTTAAACAAAACTGAAAATCATAAAGAAGACCTTTGTCTCAAAATATATGCATTAATTTTAGCGATTCTCATTTGCTACTTAAATCTACAACATTTTTAAAAACATAAATACCAGAAACTGGTTACGATCATAATTCAAAATATCTTCTTTTATGTGGAGGAGGAAAAGGAAATTCATAGAGGTTTAGAACAATTTGAGGGTAAGTATATGATGACAGTATCTTTTTAAGATCTCATCATAGGCTAAGGGTTTCATATAGCCTAACACATGCTTCATCTTTAACTATTAACATTCATTTAAGACACAAATAACTGTGTTTACGAGGATACTCGCAAAGACGGGCATTTTGACACATAACTATGTGTATTTGACCGTTTAAGCACAAGGAGCGAAAGTTTAGTCAATACGAGCAGGTGCGTGCCGTGCGTATCAGGTAGAAACCGTTTTAACACACGCATTTACCAGAATGAATTCTGCCCCGCAGAGTAATGTCCATGAACAGTATAAACCATTTGTTTTAAAACCTGCTTAAAACGCCTTGAAATGATAAGCTTAGACTACATCATGACGCGCTTCAATCAACGATTGATATATTTCTACCAGATTATCTCCCAACCCTTAAATAGTTTGTTCAAACACAAAAACAATATGAATCCAGTTAATAATCAAACTAACCTAAAATCTGTGTGGACGATGACACTGTTTTTATCTGCTCCATGTGCCCGGTTCACTTGCTGTTCCAGCAACTTCCACTCCATCATCAGCTTTAGTAAAATAACCTGATAGCTGTCATGTTTTTTATGTTGTTTGTATTTGAAGTTATTAATTTTTTGAGCCCCTCTCTCTTTTAGAATTGCTTAAATGTTTACTTATTGAATGTTGTTCTTTGCGGGACCATTTCCAGATTACTCCAGAACAAAGTGAAGAGAGGTGAATGCAGACATACTGGGCAGCAATCACCTGAGATACGTGCGCATATCGTTCAAAAGTCAAATATAGAATAAATGCATTTGATTGGTAAACCAAATTCAGACTTTACGTTTCAAT
>NW_015505944.1:758781-760588 GCF_001515645.1 Sinocyclocheilus grahami
GACTTAGATTTAGGCCCAATCCCAATTCTATCCCTTAGCCCTTAGCCCTTCCCCCTCCAGAACAAAGTGAAGAGTTCACGTGAAGGGGTAGGGGTGTCTCGATTCTCTATTGGTTGGAGGGGTAGGGGTAAGGGGAAGGGCCAGATAGCCCTTCAAACGAAGATTTTTCAGGACCACACTTTAAATGAAAGGGTATGAATTATCTCAGCATAAACTGGCTACAGCGGCAACATGGCTGCCCCTAGCGAATAAAAATACACATAAATGTAAGCATTATCGACATTAAAGATTTTAACAAAAAGTAATCATTTGTTTTATGTTACTTTCAATCGTGAGTTCATATTTACGGTCATGTTACTCAAAGAAATGTTTGCAAAAAATCGCTAAAGTTTGCTAACGTCATATCATTACAGACTGCACGATAGTGCCACAACATATTTTCATGTCTGATCAGGGCGATAACCACTGTAGACATTGAGGAGGGCTAGTCCCCCCAATAATTATAAAATCGCTAAAACCCTTTTCTGAAATATTGCCAATTTGAGAGAGAGAGAGAGAGAGACAGAGAGAGAGAGAGAGAGAGAGAGAGAGAGAGAGAGAGATGAAAGTTGCATGTGTGCGCATCTGTGCGTTTCTCTTTTTAGGGTGAGTTTACTTCAGAAACAGCGATTTTATCCTCTCATTTGCTGGAAAATATAACGTAGCGATTCAGTATTTAAACTGTTATTAATAAAAGTCGTGGGGCAGCGTTGACAAGTTTCTTTGCTCCTGGATGTGTAAGCTGCACGATATCTGATGTGTGTGTGTCAGTAAGCAGCACATTAATATAGAACGGTAATTAAAGGCTCTAATGCACACCAGCATAGGTGAGTGAATTGTAGGAGCTAGACGACATAAGATGACGTGTGACGGCATAGTAGTGGTGTCCCAATTCTTAGGGGAATATTTTCACCCCTAACCTTTGACATTCTGTTTCAAGGGACAAGGGGAAGGGGTATAAAATAGAATTGGGATTGGGCCTTAGTGTTGATAAAGTTTACTTAAGCCTGATATTCTGTCCTAGTTCATGGCTGGTTAGATGTTATTAATTGACTGGAACTTGGGCCAGTTATTGTGTGGCCCTTGTCTGTATCCATCCCTAGGGCCATGTAATGTTTTTATTATTATTATTAGCTCTAAAAAGGGGAATATTTATGACGAATCATAACTGGTTATGATTCATAATAAATATTTAGATTATATCTTCGAATTAACTGTAGCAGAATCAATATTACAATTATTTGATCTGTCCGTCCACCGAGCAGACAATATAATCATTTATCAATGCAAGGAATGTTTATTTTTCTGGCCACGGAACAATAAACTGTCCTTCTTTGTGCAATGCTAGCAGTAATTTAGCAAAATGTAGCAAAGGTTCAAACATTCATTGACTTCGAACTGTGAGCAGCAAACAGAGACAATCCGTTGTGAATACAAGGGATTTAATAATGTCACGAATCCGGTCCATGAACTTTCCTTTTCATTGACTCTCGCACCACACAAACTGTTGCATAGCACCCCGGACTACATTTCCCATCATGCATTGCACTGATTGCACTCAGCACGAATTGCACACACCTGTTTACACTGATTGCACCCAGCTGTTTCATATCACTCCCTCACTATTTAACACTCACTCTGATCCCTTCCCTCTGCCGAGTATTGTTTCAGCATTTATCACTCCCCTAGAGATAGCTACTTTACGGAGCCCTTGCCATAGCCATAGCCTTAGCCTTAGCCTTAGCCTTAGCCCTTGTCATTTCTCCTT
>NW_015505945.1:0-1620 GCF_001515645.1 Sinocyclocheilus grahami
AAGTGCGCGTCCTTCAGGTCGATCGCTGCGAACCAATCTTGGGACAGCGGCTCCGAAGCGAAAAGCTGAATATGCGCTGCATCTGCTGCCTACTTATACTTACGCTGTGATCAGCAGCAGCTGGATGCAATAATCGCATGCCAATGTGCATTGGCTCGTTTAGTTTACACTCGAAGTAGATTGGTCCCTCTAAGCGAGATCCCAATTTGTCGGTCATCCGACGTGACGTCGAGAGTGACCGACTGAAAGGGAACATGACTATCTGTGAAAAAAGTGCATAATGTTTAAAATAATGTTTATAAACCAATTATAATGAATAATTGGTTTATAAGTTGCTTAAACAACTATAAACAAAACAGCATCATGTATGTATTCATAGTTCAATACAAAGGGCTGAAAGCCAATCACACAGAGTACATTTTTCATTTAAAAACACGAGTTGCAGTGGGATGGGGAAAAAAAACGACCAGGTCTATATCTCGAGATATGTTTTTTTCAAAGTTTAACTTGCATTAATTTTACATGGCTTTCTAAACATGCGGCTCTCTTGTGCGAGACGCGAGTGCAATGGTGATAGATGTCCCTCTAGAAAATGCACGATACATGTGTTCTGTGAGAACGGCTTGGTTTCAGTTTTGACGTAAACAAGATCTTCTCCGCATCAATGTTCTCTTTTCCCACAATATTTGTCATTAACAACACAGCAGCACCGCATCTAGTGGCTTCAACTGGACAGAATAACAAAAACATTTAAATGTAATGACACTTACATCGTCATTGCATCTTGTGCGCCACTGATAAGGCTGCCTCCTTAACGCACACCTAAAATTAGAATGTAATGGTTTTTCATTCGAATGTGGATTTTTATTTTAAATTCGACGAATATTCAAAATTCAAAAATTTTTTTGACAGCCCTAAAGTACAGTCCTTAAAAGAACCATCTTTTCCATGTGTGAAGAGCATTTTATGAGCTAAAGAACCATTTCTCCAAATAAAGGTTCTTTATTGGCATTTATGGTTCTATGAAGAACCTTTAACTCTTTCACCGCCAACGTTTTAAAAAAAAGTTGTCAGCCAGAACCAGCATTTTTGATCATTTTCTCATTCTTAACATTCATGTCCCCCAGAATATTTTGTTCATACAATATGTCAAAAACAAACAGTTTTATTCTAACTTTTTGCATTATTATTATTATTATTATTATTATTATTATTATTGATTGTGGATAAGTTTAAAAAAAGCAACATTTCAAACAAAAAGCTGAGAAAATCTCATTTTTGTCAAATACTACATCTGGAATTCAGAACGATGACACAGATGGACAAGATCACGTTTTACACATTTCATTCGCTAACGTTAGGCAGTTTTGATTTACATGCTGTTGAATGCTTGATGCCCACTTTAGCTTACATGTGCGTGAGCAATGCTTTGATCACTTGTTTCTGCTTCTTCGCTAGTTTTTGGATCCGCAGATTCTGTACTATTTCAGACGATGTGTAATAGCTCTACTGTACAACAATGAAAACATGGATTGCTGGATAATTCCATCAATGGCAGGGAAAGAGTTAATATCCATGAAAACTTTCCACTTCACAAAAGGTATATAGTAGAAAAAAAAA
>NW_015505945.1:2837-4857 GCF_001515645.1 Sinocyclocheilus grahami
AAAAAAAAACATACTTGACATTTGATTCTGTTCACTGAAAAGTTCTTAGGGTAACCCAAAATAGTTTTTCTATGGCATCATTGTGAAAAAACCCTTTTGGATTCTTTATATTTAGAGGAGTGTAAAGAACATTTTGTGCAGTGGAAAGGTTTAATGGATGTTAAAGTTTCTTCATGGAGCATTAGATGCCAATAAAGTACCTTCATTTTAAAGAGTGTAGATCTTGGATTCGAGATCTTGTGCCTTTGCTTTCATAGCTTCTGTGAGTTCATGCTTGCCAAGGGGACGGTGGCACTCTGCAGGACAGGATCCTTTGAGTTATGGGCTTCCTTTCTTGTGTGCCTTTTGCCTTGTATTTTCCCTCCCAAGCATAAAATTGGTGTTGAAGCACACTTGATCTTGGCAAGGCTTCCTGTTCCTTCCTCTGGCATGGCAGACCCACACTGTGCACATGTCCCTGTGGACGTCCAGAGCTGATATCGAGTTTCAAATTCTGCTTCCTTTACACTTATGTTAAGTCGCACATGCCCCTTCTTTGTATGGTACATTATAACATTGTTTACATAGCTGGGATATAATTAGATGGTGTGTATGTAGAAACAGCTCATATTTAAGGTTATAATTTAGTTTACTTGACTTGTTGGTTGGACAGAGGATTATTTTATTGCCCTGTCTGTTTCATGTCGCTCAGTCAGCTCTGGTACGAATATATCCACAGGAAATGACAAAAAAAGGAGAAAACTTTCCCATTTGACAGAGGAACGTGCTTTTGATTTGTCACTGTCAATGAAATGTTCACTCTGCTTTTACACTTCTCACCACATAATTCATTTTCCCAAACCTGAGCTGCCTTGCTGTCTACACAAACATTTAACTTTTTAAGTGACCAATATAGAATACTCTACAAAGGCAACAACTCTGTGTTGATACAAATAGCACTCCTCACATGATGCACAAAGGAGAAACCTATAATAGTGCTATTGATAACTGATTTCAACAGTGTTTTGGCACATATAGCACACAAGTATTGGGTCAGGTAGTCCCGAATACCTAAATATCGGGACAGTTTAATTAAGTTGAACTATTTTTAGTGCTATGTTTTGGTTTTTATTGAATTATAAGGCCAGAAACATACTCATCCAAAGAGCACTCCTCTCATGAAGTGCCAAGCAGAAATGTACAATTGATTTCAACAGTGTTTGGTGTTAGCATGTTATTACACTAACACAGTACAGACAAATATTGGGTCAGATACTCACAAATTTCCAAAAATTGATAAATTTGTTTTTTGATTGAACTATTTTTATTGCTATGTTCTAAGATTGCGTAATCATGCATACCTTTTAGAGCAGTCTTTGAGGAAATTTTGTGGGCAAAGATTCATTGTCTATTGTCAGGAGTGTAGCAATGCATAAATCACAGCTCAAACAGAAGTCACTTTTAAACTAGGTGTTAAGCCGCAACACCGGTTACGTCAGTTGCCCACTGCGGCACCGACCCCCACCGTCGTTTAGATTTTTTGTAGTAATAAAAATCAATTAGTTCAGCAAAAGAACAGACACTACAATTAAAAACTGAACGCGGCTGCTCAATGCAGCGTGCCGAACGACAGTCGCATCACAGATCAGATTTAATTTCTTCAGTGAGGAGAGTGAGTCGAGCTGACTGACAAGAAGAGTGAGGTGAGACAGACAAGACGATCGCAGATTATTTAGTTTCGAAACTAGATGCAAAAGCGCCTGTTTGGCAATATTTTGGATTTTGAAAAGCCTGTTGACTTTTGCTGTTTATCTGATTTTGGAAGTTTTTTTAAACATTTGTTTCTTATTTAATTGGTTCCACATTGTTTGCAGATTTTTACTTTATTTAAACTTTGTGTCATTTATTTATTTTATTTGACATCAAGGTGTATGCCTTGCCTTCAAGCTTTCTTACTCGTTTTGCTAATAAACGTTCTACTTTCTTATTTATTTAGTTATATATTATACATGTTTACTTAGCCTATTTCCAGTTTTGTATA
>NW_015505945.1:5363-12233 GCF_001515645.1 Sinocyclocheilus grahami
AGATCAGATTTCATTTCTCCAGTGAGGAGAGTGAGTCGAGCTGACTGACAAGAAGAGTGAGTTGAGACAGACAAGACGACCGCAGATGATTTAGTTTCAAAACTAAATGCAAAAGCGCCTGTTTGGCAATATTTTGGATTTTGAAAAGCCTGTTGACTTTTGCTGTTTATCTGATTTTGGAAGTTTTTTTAAACATTTGTTTCTTATTTAATTGGTTCCACATTGTTTGCAGATTTTTACTTTATTTAAACTTTGTGTCATTTATTTATTTTATTTGACATCAAGGTGTATGCCTTGCCTTCAAGCTTTCTTACTCGTTTTGCTAATAAACGTTCTACTTTCTTATTTATTTAGTTATATATTATACATGTTTACTTAGCCTATTTCCAGTTTTGTATATCTATTTAAACTTTATGTAAGTTATTTGTTATTTTATATTAGGCATAGCCTGCCCTATAGCATGGTGTATTTTTATTTGTTTTGTTAATAAAAGTTCTATGTTTTATATATAGGCTAAAGTGAGTTTGACATTGTATTTTGTTGTTGCATTCAAGCAATTGATGCCGAACTGCCGCTAATTCGAAAGCTATTTAAAAGCGAAGGAAAGCGAGGAAAAGAGGGAAAATTCAAACGAACAATTGCTTTACTTCGAATTGCCACTATTTGAAAGTGAAAGTAAAATGCGCATGAAGGAAAGCGAGGAAAAGAGTGAACGCCCCGCCCCCGCGGTGATACCGGTATTACCGGTGTTGTCACACGTCGATTAACCGGTGGGAAAATTTCCTCACCGTCACAACCCTATTTTAAACCAAGCAGCTTTTTTGTTTCATCAGCTGGAAAAGGAAAATGTGGATGTCTCTATTCTCAAAGAATTAGAATGGTTATTAAATCTTATTTAATAGGCTGTGGTGCAATTTGGTCTTTACAGTTGTTTTAAATAGTTTGGTGCTAGCATGTTGCTAAGCTACATGATAGTACGATAAGCACAACAAGTACATAAAGACAAATATTTAGCAAAGTACTCTGGTTTAATTTAGTCTCAGTCTCAGACCGTTGGCATAACGTCTGATGCATGTGACACACAAAATTGGAAACACTTCAGGAGTTTTGAAGTCGCCATCTGATTGGTTGAATTCTACAGGATTTGTAGAGTGAGCTCTTATCAGGATGCTGGATTTTCAAAAGTATGTGAAATATTTAAAGTTTGCGTATCTTTAAAATACGGCCAAGAGTTTTCCACAACGGCTTCTTATTGTGGGGACATTTCCACGCCCCTAAACATGACGCAGGACAGTGCCAAACGTGATTGGTTGCTTTACCTGTCAATCATATGGCTTGGGCGGTCCTTGCCCATTTAAAGCGGCCATGGTTCCTCTGCCATCAGTCTGAAGGTTTAACTATGTGAGACTAGGTTTAATTAGACTTTTTATCTACACTTTTGAGTACTGAATAAAATATATTTTGTAATCAGCATTCTCTAGAATTTTTTTATTTGTATTTTTTTTTACTGAGCATTCTGGCATTGAAGATACTGCGTGGATATAATGCTACCTTAGACTTTATCCCAAAATGAGGTGTCTTAGCTTTGGAACAATAAAACATGTACAGAGCCAATCTATTCATCACTACTAGTGATTTTGTGCTGAGTGCTTAAATGGTTCCTGACTTTTTATCTCTGTCTTTCTGCAGACAAGCGTGAAGGAAGGGCTGCTTCTGAAACAGACAAGCTCGTTCCAGCGTTGGAAAAAGCGTTATTTCAAATTGCGGGGACGGACGCTATACTATGCCAAGGATGCCAAGGTGAGTTATTCTTTAATTATATCTTGATACTGATATCCTGATGCTACACTGTAAAAAATTTCAAACCTTTAATTGCTGCCTTAAAAACAGTAAACCATTGCAATTTTTCATTTTATTTAATTACTAATAAAGAAAATCCAGTTGTTGTGTTCAAAAATTATTTTTTATAACGATGCTAACATTTTTTACAGTGTACAGTAACCCCCCCCCTACAATAATCCCCCTGTAAGACCTACTGAGTGATCTAAGGTAAGGGGGTAGTAAATTTTGCCTGACCGTGGTTCGTCCCAGGATTTACTGGGCATGCCTGTGCTGAGAGGGGCTGAAGAGCTGCACATGGGCACTTGCATAGCACCTTCTGCCATGCCTTTAATGTCACTGTGTGTGTGTGGTTGCACTATGGCAGGCGGGTGGCGTTTTGGCCCGCTGGCAGTATCGGGTCTCTCGTAGCCGCGTGTGCTGGAGGGTGCTTTCCGTCTGCTGGACCGGGGCCCGACATCCGCCGCCTGCTCTTGGTGCCAGTGGATCGGAGGAAGGCTTGGTGGCGATTCGGGTCAGCAACAGCAGCGACCCCCTCTTTATCTATCTAGCCTTCATCAATGACATTGCTGACCGCCCATCACCCTGCTGGCATTGTTCAGGATGCCCGTTTTCCTCATTGGGCTGCGGCACAACCGAAGCGGCATCACGTCATTTCCGCGTCTGCTTGTCTGTTTAGGCATCTGAAGAGGAGGGTGGAGAGTCCCGGAGACGTGGCTTGTATGTCTTTGTCTGTGTCTGAAGGGAGATGTTTTACCCAAGAACCTTGTATTGAGTGTGTTCGCTTCCATTCGTATGTTCTTTGCCCATTCAGCTGCACTTCCTGTGGTTACGGATGGCATTCAGGCGTTGGGTCTGTGATCTGATCTGAATCAGGAGAGAAAGTGTGGATGCTTAAAATGTAGTCCAAAAAATCACCAGTTCATAGCTATGCAGCTGCCATGATGCAAGCTAGCACTTTCTGCATAGCTCCTGAATGACATGGAGTGGTATGGCGGCAGAGAGCTGGGAGTTACGACACAGACCTCACAGGCAGAAACGAGGTGGCTGATCGCACTGCTGTGCTCAGACAAGGGGGTTTTGTTTGCACTGGCATGGCACCCGGGTCTGTGACGGACTCCGAGGCCTGCACTTCATGCAGTAGAACTGTTTACACTGCCTGAGTATACAACCATCATTTACATCACCACCCAAACACTGGGCCTTCACTGATTGAAGCTAAAACTTGATGGAAAGGTCTCAGGAAACCAGGAAATACTTATTTTATCCTTTAAATGCATATCTCTTTTTGGAGTTCATACATTGATTAACTTGATTATACATAGGGCTGGGTGGTATGACAGTATATACCATGTAGCACACGCACACACACACACACACACACACACACACACACACACGTATAGATATATTTATTTATTTAGTCTGGATCACAAAAAAGTGAAGTGGTTTTGTTAAAATATGATGTATATATGAAAAATGTAGAAATATGCAGTAAAAAACAAGGTGATATGATGCAGAGGACAAATGACAAGACTCTCATGACTATGTGAAATATTTAATAATTGGATCTTTTTATGACGTAGTTTAGAATATCATATGGTAAAACTTCCCTAAAAAGCAATGATACTGTATTTATGAATGGATAATTCATTGTATTGTTTAAAAAAAAAACTATTACACCGTGTGATTGTTTTATTTTGTTAAATAAAGATTATGTACCCTGCCGGTAATTTAAGTAAAAAGAAAAATTAATTGTTCAGCAAGGGCCCATTAAATACATCAAAGTGATAGTAAAAACATTCTTTTAAAAATGTCAGTTGTAAAAGTCAGTAATATTTTTTAAGGAAATTAATACTTTTATTCAGCAAGGATGCATTAAATTGGTCAAAAGTTACAGTAACTACAACATTTATTATGTTACAAAAGATTTATATTTCCAGTAAATTATGTTCTTTTTAACTTTTTTATTCATCAAAGAATTCTGGAAAAATGCATCACTGTTTCTATGAAAATATTTAGCAGCACAACTGTTTGATGTCGTAATATGTTAGAATGATTTTTGGAATAATGATGCTGAAAATTCAGCTTTACATAATTTAAAGCTGTTTTTGAAATGAATAATCATTTGCTTTGCGTCCATCAAATTCCAACTATAAAGAGAAAATAATCAAATGAGATGATGCGCCTTTATTATCTAAAAACAGTCAACGAAATTAAACAGTATATTACATTTACATGATGATATACGCCATTTCCTTCACATAATATAATAGGAAATAATAAGTTTGCCCAAACTCCCCAGCCCTAATTATGACTGCAGAAAATGACATTGTTACTTCCTTGACAAATGTTAGTCAACAGTAGTTTCTAACATCCTGGCTTTCCTGAGTTTTTTCACTGGTTGCTGAGGGTGGTGTGTGACGTTTTTATTATCTCAGGCCTTCGGTTCCTGCTCTCTGCGCTGATGGAGGAGGTCATAACACACCCAGCTGTCTGCAATCCATCTTAAACTCATATAGCACACATGCATGGTAGTGCGTAGGATAAGGAGTAGCTTGATAAGCTCATTTCCGTGTCATTTCAGTATCACTGTGCATAAGATGTTTGTTTATCAAAGTAAGCTAAATCGGTTGCGGTGCAGTGATCGTCAGTGTTTACTATTCTCCTCTTTCTTCTCCTGTTCACAGTCTCTTATTTTCGATGAGGTGGATCTTTCAGATGCCAGTGTTGCCGAATCAAGCACAAAGAATGTCAACAACAGTTTCACGGTAAGCCACCTTTTCCATGCTTTAGGTCAAAACAGGTGTATATCCACACTATACCACAAATTGATAGCATATGTAGCGTCTCGACCAATCTGACACTCTAATTTTTATTTGATTTAACAAATCAACTATTCATTAGATTAACAAATTGTCACAGTCCCCTCACTCAATAAACTGGATGCCAGGATTTCTGCAAACACCAGGCCCCCTTGGTCCCCATGACAACTAATCATGATATCACTGGTTTTATGACCCCCCAGGAATGTGAGTAGAATGACCCACTCATTGTCCCTCTAAGGAAAGGCAGAGTAGAAATTGACTTGTGCTCTAGTTAATTCATAGGAAAACCATTCTTTGAATGAACACACATATTCTTCAGACCATTGTGTATATTATTGCTGTTTTGTATTAATCTGTTGTATTATAGACTATTTTATTCATGCTTACGATAAACCACTCATTCATATAACCTTACATATACCGTGTTTAGTATCTATGAATTCGCCTTCTGATGATCTAAACAAGAGTGTATATTATATGCAAATTGGTTCTTTTCATCAACTAATTTCAGCAAGATCTTGGGCCTTAAGATTTCATCAGGAATCTCTTTCAGACAGCCGAGACTCGCAAGTATCAAACTTAGTCGTTTTAATTGATGCATTAAGTATCAGTTATACCTTTTTCAAAGGTGTGTTTGAACTAAGGATCTGACGTATCCCTCAGGTGTAGATCTGCTGAATATGCAAATGGTTCCATAAATTTCATTCCTTATGCCTCTTTCTGTACTGAGTTAAACTTTAACCCTTTCCTATACCAACTGTATGTGTGTGTGTGTGTGTGTATGTGTATGTTAGACCAGTTTATGTGTTTATGTAGTCTGTTGGACTAGTTTAAGTGTTTATGTAGTTAATAAAACCTTACTTGTATCACACTTGACGTGTTCATTGTTTGCTCATAACCGGAGTCACTAATCATGCAGATTTACGCTACAAGCTTTGTAGAATTGTACAGTAAGAAAGTTATTTCCCTTAACCAGGAAATTAACGTTCTTAGAATTGACAAGACAGTTGACCCTGAGAGGTCAGCTAAATATCTACAGCGGATCTAAAATATGAATAGTTAATTATAACTAGTTAGGGTTAGTTATTCATATTAATCATGAGCTGATTCGTTACACATATTAGATGTGTGATATTGACTATTAGTCTGCCAGATCCTACAGGATCATGCATTTCTCATAGCAACAAGTCAGTCAATTCCACAAGTGTCCAGGTGAAGTGTGTCATTTTTGTCCCGACACTGCCTAGTAGAAGGTGTTAACGGTGTTACATGGTGTTCGGTCTTTCACCGATTACATTACTTGTCCCCACTGTCGTTTTGCTATTTAGTTCAGTTGGATAACAGACACATAACGGCACATATTTTTGTGCTTTTCCATGGTATATCATGTGTTTGTGAGCAAGTAAACAAGTGTCGTCAGCTGAGATCAAACGGGCTGAGGAGCAGCGACTGTGGTCGTGTCCTTCTAAAAACTGCAGGCACGGCTATAAAAAGAAACAACGGAGGACCAAGAAAGCTCAGAGGAGAACGAGGGGTTATTCTTAGCAGCAGAGATGTTAGTGCTCCACTGAGCATGCTTTGGATGATTTGATCGCTGGCATATTGTTTAACAGTGGGCCGGGTGAAGGGAGCCGTGTGGACGCGTGTGTAATGCACGTGCTCTGAGGTAGTTGCTACACTCCGCCTCCTTGAACAAATGCTTTTTCCCTTCTGAAAAAAGAAATCACCCACTGCCAAGAAAAACAACAGATGCTCATTACACTTATAAATTATTGAGAGACCCATGTTTAGGCTTTTTTTTTTTTTTTTTTTTTGAAATAAAGCGTGTGTTCTTGTTCTGTAAGCGAGGCGATCTGCAGATTTCTGTGATCCCACTGACACTGTCGTGCAGAAATGACACACTTCACTTTGAGGGAGTTTGTTCTGTGCTGGTTAATGGTCCTCCTGAGGCTCTTGAAGGTTTACCCACAGGAGAATTATATTGCTCAGAGGTTGCTCTTTTATGTCACAAGAAACTTAATTGAGTTCTCTGTAATGTTTTCCTGAAGTAACGACAGATGTGTCTTCTAGAATTCTGTAGTAGAAATAAAAATAGTCCCAGATTGATATAAAATAAAGCTATAAAATTAATATGGATAGCACTGCTTGGCTGTATTATATTATATTATATTATATTATATTATATTATATTATATTATATTAT
>NW_015505945.1:13109-38963 GCF_001515645.1 Sinocyclocheilus grahami
TTTTTGGGTTTTTTTTTTTTTTTTTTTTTTTGAAATAAAGCGTGTGTTCTTGTTCTGTAAGCGAGGCGATCTGCAGATTTCTGTGATCCCACTGACACTGTCGTGCAGAAATGACACACTTCACTTTGAGGGAGTTTGTTCTGTGCTGGTTAATGGTCCTCCTGAGGCTCTTGAAGGTTTACCCACAGGAGAATTATATTGCTCAGAGGTTGCTCTTTTATGTCACAAGAAACTTAATTGAGTTCTCTGTAATGTTTTCCTGAAGTAACGACAGATGTGTCTTCTAGAATTCTGTAGTAGAAATAAAAATAGTCCCAGATTGATATAAAATAAAGCTATAAAATTAATATGGATAGCACTGCTTGGCTGTATTATATTATATTATATTATATTATATTATATTATATTATATTATATTATCAGGATAAAAAACCTGTAAAAGCAGTAAACATAAGATTATATTATATTATATTATATTATATTATATTATATTATATTATATTATATTATATTATACACTGCTTGGCTGTATTATATTATATTATATTATATTATATTATATTATATTATATTATATTATATTATCAGGATAAAAAACCTGTAAAAGCAGTAAACATAAGTCTCTTAATTTGCACTTAATCTAATTGCTCTCGAGACAAAATTAATTTCCTTGTGAGTTTCTTTCCTACAGCAGGCACCTTTTCACAGTGCACAACATTTAATTTAATTTAATTAATTTCCTTTATTTATTAAATTTCATTTCATTTTTTATTCCTGAATTTCTTTGGGAGAAATAAAAAATAGTTGCAAATTAGACAGTTATTAACAAAGAAAGGGTATTATCTATAAAATTAATATGGATAGTATAGCTTGGATCATTTGTTCTTGGATTTGAGTTAATATTGAGAAGACTTTTGATTGCAGATTTCTTGTACAATATCTTGAGCACAAATCGGAGTTTGTGGCATTATTGAGAGATTACTTGGTTTTATGCTCCAGAGAATACCCTGAAAAGTAGTATACATGAGCTAAAGTTTGCCTCATTGTACTCTAGGAGAATCTATCCAGACAAAATGGATTTCCCTTGTGATTTTCTTTTCCACAGCAGGCACCTTTTCGTAATCCGCAGCCACTTTGGGCTCCATTTTTGCTGTATTTTTCTCAGTGTAGCAACCTACTGCTTTGTAGTCATGCTGTGTTTTTTTCTGTTACTAAAAATAGCTCACAGCACTGTGCCTTTCTGAGAGAGAGAGAGAGAAAGAGACAGAGAGGGAGAGAAGTGATCTGTCTGCGGAACAAAAGGAAATCCTCGGAGTGATGTCACTCACAAACACCTCCCGGTGAAGGGCTGCGGTCAAAAGCGGAGAGCGAGTGAAAGATACTGGAGGACAGAGGCACAGCGAGTGATGAGGGATGATGAGAAGAGGTGAACGCTAGCCTGCTCTCCTTAATGGCTTGCTTCACCTTGACTTGGCCAGTGGTCCGGAGGGAGTTGTAATGGAGAGCAGCATTCAGCCTAAACACATGCGACGTCTTTAAGACGGCCACTTGGTATGCAGGAATTGTTCTTTATTCGTCCATGGAAATTTGTGCTTGTGTGTTGCGCCATGTGGAAGCACTCAGTGTGGCGGTGCATGTGACATTGCATGTGTCTCCGGTGGGCTGTTCCTTGAGCGGTGGAGGGCTCTGCAGCGGTTGGGGAGGGCGAGAGCAAGCGGGAGAAACCAGGCTTAGCAAACACACTCGCAGGCATCAGCTCACAGAAGCAGCAGTGCAGTTGAGAGCGGATCGCTGGTGAGTGCACTACACACACACACACGCACGGCATGTGCATGAATACTGTATCCCGATGAGTGTGTTTAACAGTGTCGCATGACATCTGGGTTCTGCTCACTACCAGAATGGAAACTTGTCTTTAGATTCTGGCTGAGCTCGCTGTGAGACATTGCCTGCTTGGGTTTCTGAGCATATAAGAGGAAAGGCAGGACGCTGCACCTTGAGGTACACGTGAGCGAGGCAAAGCTTCCAGCAGCAAGCGCTTTTCATCGCCAGCTCTCGAGAGCAAGATTCCATTTAAACTCTATTGGCTAGAGCTTTTAAGGAGCTGCACACAAATGGATTTGTTATTTTGTATTTATGCTGCTTTGTTTTGATGGCGCACACTGATATGAGATGGTACGGAATTGCAAGAAGCTTCAGTGCAGCATTTAAATGAGTTGTCATTTTCTGTATGTTTGCATGTGCGTACTTGACGCAAAACTTGTTCACGGAATTTTTTTAATCAGATTTTAGGTTAAAATTTGCATGAACGTATGAGGGGAAAGTCTGTTATCTTAGGTCCATTTTTAATCAACTTTTTTCCTTCAATACAATAATGATGTAGGATTTCGTTTGAAACTATTTTCACTCTAGTAAACACACTGAATTAAACACAAAATGTTGAAGTAAAAACACTAAAACAGTATTTTATTTTAAAACATACTCCTGGAATTGATAACACTTTTACAGTGTAGTTTAAATGGTAGTGTGAAAATGTTCTATTAATTTCCTTTTATATTTTTAATATTTAATTTTGATCATGTATTTTTAATTTTAAAAGTCTTTTCCACATACTTTCTAGAAGGGTTCATTTAGTCTCTATTTATTGTTCTATGTAGCCTAATAATGCAAATAGTGTTTAAAAAGTTCTAGATGGAATTTAGTTTGTCACACTGCAGGAGATTGAGCTGTTTTAAAAAGACAAAGCAGAATACTCTGTCAGTATCATTTTGACAGCCCTTTGTAAACAGTTAAATCAGTGTGAGACACTTGATCCGTGATGTTATGACTAATGTGGCTTATTTAATGATGAATAATCTTATAAAGTCAGGTACAGCACCAGATCAATACAGGAACAATGATAATGAAATCTACAAGATAAAAGCAAATTGATATTGGAGATATTATTATAAAATTACATTGTTGATTCGCCACTAATGATCTTTCGTAAGAAAAATGGGCCTGACACACCTGAGATTAAAGTCCATAAATAGAACGAGCTAGATCTAATGAAATAATAATCAGTTTTGTCCAGAGGGAATCCGCTGGCTCACTAATGTGAAATAATGTAGACTTCAAGGGGTACGTAGAGGGAGCGCTTTAATTAAATGCAGTATCTCTTTCCTGTGGTATGAAAACACTGCAAACTGACAGAGATAATGGATTCTGTATTGACTGTAGTTAACCTTGATGGAGCAGGTGCTTCTAACGTGTAACAGGGATCAGACAGCTAAATACTATGCCACACAGTTTTCCTTTATTAATGATGGATTACCTTAGCTGACAATATATATATATATATACACCACAGTTCATTTTTAATGTTTTTGGAAGAAGTGTCTTATGCTCACCAAGGCTGTGTGTATTTGATGAAAAATACAGTAAAACTGTAATATTGCGAAATATTATTACAATTGAAAATAACTGTTTTTATATTGCTTTATTTTAACATGTAATTTATTCCTGTGATGCAAAGCTGAATTTTCAGCATCATTACTCCAATCTTCAGTGTCACATGATCCTTCAGAAATCACTGTAATATTCTGGTTTGCTGCTCAAAAAACATTTATTATTATCAATGTTGAAAACAGTTGTGCTGCTTCATATTTTCATGGAAACCGTGATCCAATTTTGATGAATAAAAAAAGTTAAAAGAACAGCTTTAATTCGAAATGCTGAAAAAGAGTATTAATTGTGTACTGTATATACATAGAACTGTATTATATCTATGTGTATAGATAAAATAAGGACATTTCATCAGTAGGATTTTGTTTAATTCTTAGTGTAATCTAGGAGGATTTTCATTTAATCCTTTTAGGATTATTTAAAAAAATATATTGTAACCTTAACTATTGTAACTGTTACCTTAAAGAGATATTCCTACCTTATCTGACATTTAAAATTATTTTTGCTGTAACCAAATGTACTGCTGTTATATTAGTTAAATAATATATGCTATTAAAAAGAATACAAATGATAATAAATAAATTAATAATAATGTATGATTCATTCATTTAGTACTGGGTCTGTGGTTTTGAAATTATTTTATAGCACCAAAAAAAAAAAAAATAATAATTAGCTGGCATTGATATCTTGCTGATCATTAGGAGCTTTTCATCAAATCCAGTGGTGTTTTCTCCCAGAGCTTCAATGAAGGTTTGATCTATTGACTCTAGAATGTAATATAGTGTCATTGATTGGGTCAGACATTAAATAAAGCAGCATTTGTCTCACACGGCTGCTCTCTTAGAAGTCTCTGTGTCTCCGCTGCCCTTTCCTGAGTATTGAACTGGAACGGCTTCACTTTCCCCAGACAACAGTCAGCCCCCTCAGTCAATGGGGACTATCTCATTGGTCTGAGAGCCATTCTTTACCATTCTTTTGTGTGCCACTTCTTTGACCAGTTTCTACCAAAATGGTGTTGGTAGTTAACTATAATAACCCTGAAATGTGGTAGTTAATGTGCAATTTTTATTTTACACAAATACTGTTGATTTGATACATTTCAGAGTGTAATGTACTCTTACTGTTTTTACCCACATTTAAAGACAATTTGTCATCATTGAATTGCTTTTTTACAACATTGTAATTCTCTAAAACGATTTCACTTATCAGCTTGTCATTTGTTGGATAACTAGTTGACTTGTCGACTATTGTGACCCATCCTTTGTATGAAGGTCCAGAACCGGTTTCAGATTGGCCACCCCATCGTTGTAAAAGAGTGAAATCTTTTTCTAGTTTGTCTAAACTCCATTTGAATGTAATCATGAACTGCAGCGATGGCGCACAAGAAAAATTGCTCAGTGAAGTTGCCGTGTCCTCGGCATGAGCGGTTGAAGAGGCTTTTAGAGTAAGTGGCTGGCACGGATGAGCTGGGAGTTGCCTGTGTTTGTGTAAGGGAGAAAGATGAATGCTAATGTGATTACTGCATCAAGGCCGGCCATGGAAATTGATAGGGATGTTTCTGGCAACACAAATGAATCGGATAGCTCTATAAGTAATGAAATAATTAGCCTGGAAAATTCCAGCGGCTGACAGTGCAGCCTGGACAGTGTGACTTCTTTATTTGTTTTTGTAGAAGATACGCAGCCTCTCATGCTTGTGGTTTAGATCTGCAGTATCTATGGTGAACATATAAATAAACATGAAACTGTGCTGCGCTACACACGCAGCTCTCAGACTGAACTGCCCTTCACAGCTCCGCGCTGCACTTCTAAACATGCCTTGCAGATCACTTGTCATTTACAAGCTATAGTAAAGGACAACTGAAGCCTTACATAGCAGCTGCGTGGTGCACTGGCACAGGGTGGGATTTACGAAGGAGGCTTCCGAGATTCCAGTGTCTTCCTGTAGAAGAGGCTCCTCAGATGATTGGACAGCCGTCAGAGACACTCTATGCTTCAAATGACCTTTTCTGGTTGGACAAAAGAGTCACCTTAAAGGAGGTTATCGCATTAAATACTGACGACTGCTAGAAAAAAAATTGCAAAGCTTGTTCTTGTTTAGCATTTATGCAATGTGAGTTGACATTTTAATTTATATTTTAGGTTCAGTACAATACTGACAGCATTTGTGGTTGAGATGAATTTATTTCAGAATCTAATGATTTATTTATAAAATACATAAACATGTTGATTGTGTTGTTATTTTTAAGAAAAAGAAAGAAAGTTCGTTTTGATTTTTGCGGCATACAGTCAAATATTTCAGGGTGATACAATTGTACTAAAGAAGCTTCATTGACAGAAAGTAATGTGGTACAACCAGCAGTATACAGAAGCATGCAGAAAAAAATAAAAATAAAGCAAAAAATTGTAGAGAAGGCCCCTTAAGGCTGTGTTTCAATAAATTTCTTAAAATATATGATAATTTGACGTGTCATGTGGCATGACACCCTGAAACCTAATGAATTAGTAATTCACAAGATATTAGTTAAAATATATACTTGTTTATCTTGAAAAATATATTCAATATCTTATTTCTTAAATAATGATTAAGGTCTGTTTACTTATGTATTTAAATAAATAATAATGCAATTTGTTTTGTTTTTATTTGACAGTTACACCACATGACATATTAGTATATCATGACTCATTACATTTAAACATTTCTTAAAAATGTATGTGTTTCAAAAGATTTTTCCTTTTCTTTATCATGGACACAGTTTTTTGTCATTGACCTGAACCTGGACATATAATAAAATAATCATTTAAATATCAATGGCAATTTTTGCAAAAATAAGATGAGTTGAAATTTCTAATCAACATTATTATGCCACAAAAACACTCAGATCCAACAGCACTGAAACAACAGCAAGGAATAACAAGCCGTGGATGAAGCTATCTTCACCCGCCGTCCAAATGGCAAACATAATGAGATACAACATTGACATCCACATTACTCTGTTGCGTTTGTGATTCTCTCTCAGCACCTCTGCTGCTGTTAGTGGATATCTTCAGTGCATTCTCCTGTAATCCACTCATGCGGCAGCTACAGCCACTCACTGTGTTTTCTCATAGGAAGATTATATGCCATTGTGTAACAGTGATAGCGTTGTTTATCTGGTAACCACACCTCTGAAAACTGTAGTAGCCAGCTAGGCAAAACCTAATTAGAGACGATTCATTCCCCACCATGCCAAATGGTTATGGCTGGTTTTCCAAAAATGAGTGACGCAACTTATGGTTGAGGCATTAATAACAGGAACAGATGGGTTTTATCTATCACATCCATGTGAGCACATTATTGCAACCAGGAATACAAGGTTCTTTTACAGCTCTTTATAATTAGCTGAGAACATTGACACTTGTGCTAAAGGAGGATTTGTGATGACAGCTCGTTACAGATGTGAAGAATAGGAACAAGTAAATATTATAATGTTGTTTTAATGCAACAATTTCGGTCAGGCATAGCACAAGCAAGATTCTTCTAGACAGAAATGAGACTAAAGGAGAGCAAATTGAGATTGGAGATGTGTTCAAAAAAGATCTGAACAATGTTGTTCAGACCACAGAGTCTGAAATCAAAAGTCGGAGCTTTCAAAATCCGTGTATCATTCGATCATTCGTTTTTTGATTTAATATTGAAAGTAGAAAAATGAGAAAACGGCTCCTTTTTCGTGTTTTTTCCCAAAAAATGAAAAACGAGAATTCAGCTTAAATTTTCATTTTCCGTTCATGGGTGGAAAAATGAATAAACAGCTTGAATATTCGATTTCTACACGTGGGCGGGAATTAAACGCCCCTTTCTGCTGACTGGTCAGGCGAATATCAAACCGTGCCATCATCAGTTCTTCCGCAGTATCATGCAGCAGAATAATAGTCCTCCACTGCTGCAGTTGTACGGATTAATAACCCATTTTATCAATTTCATATTTTTCTCATCAAACAGACTAATGAATAGCTCAACACAACTCGTACCGGGGCAGAGTCTAGACAGGTATTTCTTCTGTATAGACCAGCGGTTCTTAAAGTGATAGGGGTTCCGCAAAATAATTAGCTATAGCCTAAAGTATTTCCAGACTGTAAAGTTGCTTTTTTTATCATGATACATAGGCCTACTGTGATTTATTCCAAAGTGACTTATATGATGCATTTAATGTAAAATTATCTAAATGAAGCCTTTTAAAAGACGAGTATTCCCTGTGGTTCATGTTTGTGGCATGTGCCAGAAAGATTCTCAAGGAGACAGAGTCGCGCTAAAGCAGAGCATTCTGTTGTTCTCTTTATTTTTCAAAGGCATGACATTTTGTAGTTATTTTGAACGTAACGTTACACAATTAAAAATATACATTTTACCATACAACTATAAATGACAGAGTATTAAGTTATTCCCCCTCGATGGGGAAAAAATCCAATTGAACATCAATCAGTACTCAATATTAATTTAAGCTGCTTTAAATATGACTGGAGCTTATTTCCTGTGTACTTCTGTGCTTAACTGTAGTCGCATCTGTCTGCTTATTGAGTTTATTTAACCCATCGCAATTTATTGGAACTCTGTGAACTAGAGTGACTACTCACCTTAATGTTGTTCTAAAGGCTTATTACTTAATAACACAAAAATGTCCTGCTCCCACTTGCCAATTTAATGGCAGAGAATGGTGACTTTAGGTTTTGTTTGTTGTTTTTAAGCGGATGCATATCTGTCGTAAAATAATCATATGCATCTCGTGGCGTATATTCCAAGCATTCTGAAGGTATACTGAGGGTTTGGTGAGAAACAAACTGAAATGGCAAGCTATTATATTTTGTGAAAATCTTGCATTGCAGTGCGAGTGCGCAGTAGCTCACGACGCGCACAAGTGCATATCCTTTTGAGATATCAATTATAATCAATTTTAATAAAACACAAGACTACATTATAAATCTCTAACAGTAGGCTATTTAATATCTGTTGTTCTCCGGTTGTCAGTCAAAATGACAGTTCTTGCATGAACATTATAGGCCTATAAATACACAAGCCAATTTATTATTCCTTCCTTTTTGTCTTAGTGTTTAAAATGTTTATTTTGAAACTAATTAATTAATTAATTAATTAAACAAACAGACTTACTGGGTGAGCAGGGTAGGCTATGACAGCTGTCATATCATACCCTGCCATGCCAGCTGATGCAAAGAATAGAATTTATATCTACACAGAAGAAAGCCCTGTCTAGACTCTGCCCCGGTATGAGTTGTGTTGAGCTATTCATTAGCCTGTTTGTTTGATGAAAAAATATGAAATGTAGTTGCAATAAATGTGTTAAGAATCCATACAACTGCAGCAGTGGAGGACTATTATTCTGCTGCATGATACTGCGGAAGAACTGATGATGGCACGGTTTGATCTTCAGCTGACCAATCAGCAGAAAGGGGTGTTTAATTCCCGCCCACGTGTAGAAATCGAATATTCAATCTGTTTATAAATTTTTCTACCCCTGAACGAAAAACGAAAATTTAAGCTGAATTCTCGTTTTTCGTTTTTTTTTTTCAAAATCCTTGTATCATTCGATCATTTATTTTTTTATTTAATATTGAAAGTTGAAAAATGAGAAAACAGCTCCTTTTTCGTATTTTCGTTTTTTTCCAAAACACGAAAAACGAGAATTTGGATTTCAAAATCCGTGTATCATTCGATCATTCGTTTTTTGATTTAATATTGAAAGTAGAAAAATTAGAAAACGGCTCCTTTTTCGTTCTTTCGTTTTTTTCCAAAACACGAAAAACCAGAATTCAGCTTAAATTTGTGGTCGAATATCCTATTTTTCTCAAAATATGCCCGATTACTGAAGCACAATAGACTGTGATTGGTGTTTGAAGTTGACTTTAAGTGGTTCTGCAGCAGACAGGTGGAGTGTTCAGGATACCTGTTTGAAAAGGATTTTTATATCTCCAATCTGTAAATTGGGAATTCCCACTCTTTTATCCTGAGATAACTGGGCACCAAATGTCCTATTTTGCATTGAGCATTTATACAATATTTTAAATCGAACAAAAAATGACCTAAATTTGTCCCTCGTCTCTTTAAACCCAAAATGAGAAAATTATTTAAATTGGAATCTGCGGTGTTGTTGCGGTGCAGGTGGTAAGCTGTAATTCCCTCAAGAGTGTATCACCTGCTTCACCATGCGCTTTGCAGTGAAAACAGTTGTTGTGCTGCCGCGTGTGGAGATGTTAAGGGTGGTGTTATCAATAAATTATAGCGGTATTAAAAGCGTAGAGGCTGAGTCGAATGGAGGCTCCCCCTGTTATAAAACAGGCTTTTAGCATTTTCTCGGGCACTCCGCCTGTCAGCCTAAATCTCGCTCAAGCATCCGAAACGAGTCGACAGGAAAAGACCTGAGGGGTGGAGGTGGCTGTTAAAGATGAGAAGAGGAGGAGTGGGGGGGGCTTGTCCCGAGCCTTGTCTTAAAGAGCGGGAAGGGGGAGATCTCATAGTCAGTCGCAGTCAGCATCTCTCTGGATCTCTGTCTCCCTGTAGGTAATTACACCGTTCCGAAGGCTTATCCTGTGCGCCGAGAACAGGAAAGAAATGGAGGACTGGATCAGCTCGCTGAAATCGGTTCAGTCCAGAGAGCATTACGAGGTAAGAACGCAGTTTGACTTGAGTTGCATCTTGAACTATCGTTCTGCACGTTTGTTGTTTTTCAAACACACTTCCTTGGAAATTAGAAGCTGAATATGCATGCCTTAGAATCCCCTTAACTGTTTTCAATCAGGTCCTGTGTATTTCGCCACATGCTTTGTTTGTTCAAATCCAGCTTCTAAACAGATCTCCTTTCAGATTTCCTCTTCTCTTCTCTCATAATGAAATATTATGCATAAATATAATGTTATCCATTTAAAAATAGTTCTGGAAAAAGGGGATTTTGCTCTGATTGTTGTTGCTAATTCGCAAAACTCTAATTGTGCATGTGTGCATGGGGTGGCTTTTAGCATCTGACACCAGTAAATGAATGTGCGGACTGCAGCGTTGAGTGTACGCTCACTTGAGATGAAGATGGTTATGTAAGACTCTCAGCCCCCGTGTTCTGCAATACCACACCCAGAACTCCAGCGCTCTGCTGGCACCCCTGACTGCGGGCACCATCCTCCCTATTCAATCGTTTTAACATTCAAGACACATCAAACCGACAACTGGCCTCTTAAATCACTGTCCTGTTGCATCAGGCTGCTGCAGGTAGATGCCCATGCCGGAAGCGCAGGGGGAAACCTGTTGTCAGGGAGAGCCGCGGTGTGATATTGCATGCAGGAGGGTTGCGTGTCGTACACCTGTGGTTATTAAATGTGTGTCAGTCTGTGTGTGTTGCATGTGTGTGTATATGAGAGCTGAAAAATGTAGTCTTTATTTTAAGGGCTCTGAAAAAGTCTTATCCTGGCGCTGCCAATTTGTCTTAACTTCTCCTTTGCTAGACGGCACAGTTTAATGTGGAACATTTCTCAGGGATGCACAACTGGTATGCCTGCTCCCACGCTCGCCCTACCTTCTGTAACGTCTGTCGGGACAGCCTCTCAGGGGTCACTTCTCATGGCCTCTCTTGTGAAGGTAGGTGTCTGCCCATCTCTCTCTCTCTTTCTCAAACCTGTATGTCGGATAATCCCTCTTTGATTATGGAGCTGCTTCGCTCCGCTCACTGTCCTTCCCCAAAGGTGTCATATTTTCATCAAAGTTGGTCAAGGGTGGTCAGAAATGGCTCAGGGCTACGTTAGAGTGGGTTGCACTGGTCAGAGCTACTTAGTGCAGAAGCACAGCTAATTGAGGTGGGGAAAAGTTCCGGACGGAAACGCAATGCAGTAATAAATCGATACACTGACGCTGGGTATCTGTCTTTCTGTCAGGACCACTATCGTCAAAGATGATTGACAATTAGCATACAGTTTGGATTGGCAGTATTGTTCTGTTCTGGGCAAGAACTCCTTGTGCATCCATGCAGCCTAGCATGGATGAGAGCAGGGAGAGCAGCGATAACCCCCCCAGGGTAAACGGAACAGAACCAACATGAATGTATTGCAGATATCATTAAAGTTCAATAATGTTATGTACCCATTTTAGAATTTGTCTGATTCAAAGGAGTGACAGAGGAGGAGTTGGGGATGGAGGAGGGTAATTAGCTATTGAACAATGCGAAAACTGCTGATAATACTGAGGGACCTTATATATATGAATGCTTAGATAGGTGTTGTATTCCTATAGGTAGATGGGATCAGCTGAGAGTCAGCTGATGTGAGCTTGACTAACGTGACCTGCCAGAACTAACGCTACACTAGATTTTATTTGTTTAATTTGAACTTCAAGGATATGATGTGTTTGCTTTTTATATTAAAATGCACATCAATCAGATGAAAACGGTTGAGATTGGAGATATAAAAATCCTTTTCAAACAGGTATCCTGAACACTCCACCTGTCTGCTGCAGAACCACTTAAAGTCAACTTCAAACACCAATCACAGTCTATTGTGCTTCAGTAATCGGGCATACTTTGAGAAAAATAGGATATTCGACCATAAGAATGAGCTTGTAGAATGAGATTGGATTTTATTTGTCTGGAATTATTTGGATCTTATAAAGGGGGACTGGAGGGGAAGGATTGAAGGGGAAGGACTGAAAAGTAACGGTATTCTGGGTTTGCCTGGTTAACTTCGGTTAGATTCTACTGTTAAGTGGACAAAAATAATGTTTTTCAACTGATGGTAGTTCAAAAGTAGCTGTGCATTCTGATGAAAAAACTTGTAGCAGCATACGGATCATGAAAATTTCAACTAAAACTAAAATTGTAACTAAAACTAAAACCAAAACCATAACAAATCGTTAATTAAAACAAAATAAACATTAACTGAAATAAAATGTTAAAAAATGTTCTTAAAAATGGTTTTATTTCAGCTCAACATGTATCATTTTCATTTAGATTATCTTGAAGTACTAAAATAACCAAAACTAAATAAAAGTAATACATTGATAATAAAAATAATAATAAATTAGTAATAAAAAGAATTAGTAATAAACAATAAATAAAAAAAATTATATACACAATTATAAAACTAATAAAAATGTCAAAGAAATGGTAATAAACAATACATTTAAAAAATATATACGCATAATTAAAAAACTAATAAAAATGTCAAAGAAATGCAACAAAAGTACTAAAACTTTAATGAAAATCAAAATGAAAATATACAAATAATATCTCATTCATAATATTAACATAAACTATAATAGTGTAGTATCAATGATACTAAAATAATACTTATTATATTATAGTTTTCCCAGGTATTCATTCATTCATTCATTCATTCATTCATTCTTCCTATTTGCCACAAGGAGTTCTAATATAGAGTGATCAGACACATGGCATTTATGACTCAGGTGACTGGCTTAAAACTTTAGAAAGATTAAAAGATTAGAAAGACATTTTTTGGAATAACATGAACCAGTGAATAGTACACAATATGAACATGCTTAAAGAATAAAAGGCTAATCTGTAAAATAAAATAAAATTAATTAATAAAAGTTGTTTAAAATACTGGTGACCAATCACAACACTTAAAATATATACTTTCCCTTGTACATTCTTTGTATAAGGTATTTTCTATATATTTTGTTTTCATATAAAATGTTGAAGTTTGTGGCTATTTTTTTTGTTATTTGTCAACTACACGCAGAAGCACCTCAAAGTACATGCTGGCTAAAACACTCTCACTAAAAATACTGCATCCAGGATCATGCATTATGCATGTTAATGTGTGACATCGGCTGTGTCCGAAAACTCTAAAATGCTGCCTTCGGAGGCAGAATTCTAAGGCAGGAAGGCATCAAGGCACGTCCAAATCCAAATTCTGCTTTACTTCCTGTCTCCGGAGGTACCTTCTTCTGATCGAATTTTGAAGGCAGCATAGATGTATCCTTCGCTGCCTATGATATCCCTCAATCCTGTGCGTTCCATTCCGTCACAGTTGAGCTAAAAAATAAAGATGGCGTCTGAAAGTTGCGTTTGGTGGTCAGTTTGTGTGTAAATGTATTTTTCGAACTAACTTTTTGCACTTTTGATGTTATTTCTATCGAGAAATCAGTATTATAGTAATTAAATATTAGTTTAGTTATCACAAAAACTTGTTCTATTTTGTTGTAGATCATAAAACCGTTATGCTGCCTAAGAAGCCTGTCCGAAATCAGTTTCATGAGGTGCCTTCGTGCAAAAACGCTGCCTGCAAAGTCATTGCCTCATACTGCAGCGAGGCAGCAAGTCAGCTGCCTAAGTTTTCGGATTCAGCCATCATGTGGAAAGAGAGTGCTAATTACTTTCAGAGATATGCAGATGCTGCTCATTAAACTCGGCTGACTGTCATTGGCTCTCACATAGCAGGAAGTAAAAATACTAAGCCTCTCACTCACTCCTCAGTTTTAATGAGAAATTCAAGTGAAACTCACACTGCTTTGTGAATAATACAAGCCTCGTTATTATCGTCATCCTAATGTTTCCTAATGTTGATTTTCCACCAAAACATCAAGATGCCATTTAGTATGACAGTTTCCTGGGGTCACGTTGCATTAGGCAAAAAGGTGTGGTTATATGTGGTCGCAGTGGTCTAGAAAGCGATAATTAAGGAGCACTTTCCAGTGCTGTTGTCACAGCGTTTGCCTTTCCAACAAGCAGACTCACTCCTGAGTATTAATTACTGTATGTGTTACTGTGGAAAGATGATCTCATTTCTTTCAACAAACCTCTCATTACCATCTTCAAGCCGCTTGTGTTCACGTGGAAATTGCTTTTGTTTCGGCTGTTCGCAGACAATGGCATTAGACTGGACTACTGAGTGAACAAGAAAGATTATTTACAAAACTGATCATTCTGGTCCTGGATGCTGATTCTAGCACTCTAGCTGTGCTGAAGTACAGATACAGTAACAGTTATGACTCTGGACTGTTTATTCTGTGGATGGCACTTAATGCACTTGATTAATAAAATAATGTTTCAATGTTTCCTTAATACTTTACTGTTTTATAAAATCAATAAGGCTGTGTTAAACGGTAAATACATTCTGCTTTTAATCTAATCTAATTTAATCCTTTAAATCCTCCTTATAAGTTTACATTTACATTTAGTCATTTTGCAGACGCTTTTATCCAAAGCGACTTACAATTGGGGAATACATAAAGCGATTCTTCTTAAAAAGGCAAACAGACACAGGAAGTGCTCATAATACCAAGTTTCAGGCATTGTTCAAATAAGTACAAGCTAGAAAGCGAAGGAATGAATAAAGAGAAAGACAAAGTTTTTTTTCTTTTCTTTAATTTAGGATGAAATCAAGTAGCGTCGAAAGAGATGAGTTTTCAGCTGTCGCTTGAAAATTGTCAAGGATTCAGCATTCAGGATAGTGGTGGGAAGATCATTCCACCAGCCAGGAACGGTGAATGAGAATGTTCTGGAAAGTGTTTTTGAGCCTCTCTGTGATGGTACCACGAGGCGTCGCTCACTAGCGGATCTCAGACTTCTGGAGGGGATGTAGATTCATAGTAGTGAGTGGAAATAGGCGGGTGCTGAGCCTGTGGCTGTTCTATATGCAAGCATCAATGTCTTGAACTTGATGCGACCCGCAACCGGCTGCCAGTGCAAGGAGATAAAGAGAGGTGTAACATGGGCTCTTTTGGGCTCGTTGAAGACCAGTCGTGCCGCTGCATTCTGAATCATTTGTAGAGGTTTGATTGTGCTTGATGGAAGTCCAGCCAGAAAAGCATTGCAGTAGTCCAGCCTAGAAAGGACAAGGGCCTGGACAAGAAGTTGAGCAGCATGCTCTGTTAGAAAGGGCCTAATCTTTCTGATGTTGTGCAGTGCAAACCTGCAAGATCGAGCAGTCTTTGCAATGTGGTCTTTGAAGGTCAGCTGGTCATCAAAGATTATACCAATATTTCTGACCAAAGTTGATGGGGTAATTGTAGAAGAACCTAGCTGGATGGGGAAATCCTGCTGTAGAGTTGGAGTGTCAGGGAAGACAATTGACTCAGTCTTTGCCAGGTTGAGCTGTAGGTGATGTTCTTTCATCCATGCCGAGATGTCCGCCAGGCAGCCTGAGATCTGTTCCTACACAAATGTGCATTTAAAAGGATCTGGACAGAAGAAATGCTTGTGTTAAGCAATTTCATATTTCTTCCTGTCTTTTTGGCTTATTGACAAATACAGGAAGCATTTTAGCACTAATGCAACAAAATTAAGATAGTTTAGGTCTGTAGTTGTTGCTTTATGTATTTGTCTTTCTTGCACTGCTGCAAAGCATCTGCTTCATTACCTGGCTAAATAGGTAGTATTTTCTGACATGCTTCATCTCTAATTTTCATTAATAGTACACAATACTTTATGCATCCAAATTAAATTGTACAATCAACATCCACAATGAAAAATGTGATCATTCAAAACATGACATGAGCTATAGTCACAGATGAAGGTTTTCTTGATATATAGTAGCAAGCATGCATCATTATTTCTTAATCATATCAGCTTATTGACTTCCAAAGTGTAGTTCGTTGGAAATTAGTTCAGATTCTTGTAAAATCAACTCAAGCTTGATTTTGTAGTCGAGACCAGCTCATTCGAGTCTTGAGTCCTGATCGAGACCTGAGTAGGTTGAGTCTGGATTAAGACCAAGACCAGAAGAGGGTTGAGTCTGAGTCCAGATCAGGACTGGAAGATGGTCGAGTCCGAGTCAAGACCGATACTTAAAGGGATAGTTCACCCGAAAATGAAAATTCTGTCATTAATTACTTACCCTCATGACGTTCCAAACCCGTAAGACGTTCGTTCATCTTCGGAACACAAAATAAGATATTTTTGATGAAATCCAAGAGCTTTCTGACCCTGCATAGACAGCAACACAACTATGGTAGTAAGGACATCAATAAAATAGTCCATGTGACATCTGTGGTTCAACCTGAATTTTATGAAGCTACGAGAATACTTTTTGTGCACAAAGAAAACAAAAAATAACGAATTTATTCTACAATTTCTTCTCTTCCATGTCAGACTTTGACGCACGTTCATGACGCATGCGTGTGCATTCCTCTGCTTGTAAACAAGGCGCATCCGGGTTCATCTTCAGAATGACGGCTTCTGCGTCAGCAGCAACACACGCATGTGTCGACTGACACAGAGACCTGAAGAGGGTTCAGTCCGAGTCAAGATTGAAACCAGAACAGGGTCAAGTTTAAGTCAAGACTGAGAACAGAACAGGGTTGAGTCCAGGTCAAGATAGAGGCCAAAAAAAGGGTCGAGTCTGAGCCAAAAATGATAACTGAAGTGGGTCGTGTCAGAGTCAAAACAAGAGTCCAAATGCTCCCGAGAAGACCAAGACCCTGAAAAAGTTGATTGTGGACTCTTCTCCGGTCTTACAAGCACCAGTACTACAACTCTAAATTGGTTACACATAATCATGTTGGCCAAACAAGGCACTGGGAATTAACAGGGTCACAAAGGCCAGACTTCAGTGGTCAGCGGGTCAGCAGCATATGTTTTGATGTGCTGGTGTCCCAACAAAGCTTCTTTACTAGCTTAACCAGCTTCACCAGTCAGTTCTGACCAGTTTGGTCCAGCATGGGAATTCATGCAGGTCTACACTGGCCTTTCAGCAGGGTTGACCAAGTTTAGAGACTTGAAGTTTAGAACGATCATTGCTGCTTATATTTCACTTCGATTTCCTGCAGCAGCCATCAGTAAGGAATGATGTGAGACATGGGCCCCAACAAAAGAGGCAAACTCGATATTTCTCACTCTCTAATTTGACAGAGACATCCTGTCCATTAGTAGCGCATCGTAAACAGTCTTGCGTTTACTCGGCATTACTGAATTGTCTGTAAATGGTTTGCTAACAGCCCTGAAAATGACATTAGAGTGATTTATTGGAGATTTGTTTTCAGAGCCATGTGAAATGGTCTGAGTGTAGACCAGCTCTGATTACAAGATGAGTGCGGAGCCCAAGTGAGATGATGCGCTCTCTGATTAGCGGTATGATTCTCTGAAGAGGACGCGCGCTCTCTCGTCTCGTCTCAATAGATGAGGCTCCTCGTTTATTATTGAGAAACAGCATTGTAGAAAGTGAAAATTCTCAGGGTCTGACATACCGTGAGCACTGAGCTTCCTTTTCCGTAAACAGCCCCGATCAGCCCATGCAGTATCCACTCTGCTGCTGGAATACGCCAGGGAGGAAACACTTTCTGTGGTGACTGTGTGGCGTCCCGGCTGGCAGGGCTTGGCTGGGCTAAATGTGCCTCTGCGCTGCCGTGATTAGCCGTGTCGCCACAAATCTGTGTAATCCTGCAGGACATTAGAAGCCCCGGCAGCATATGGAGGCGTAATGTGCTCAGGCACTGAGATGGGCTGATTTAAGTGGATTTGAGGCTTTTTCAGGGTCTGATTCTTGGACTGTGGGTGCCAATCAGCCCTGCTTGTACAGAACAGCTCGGACCCTGAACGTACAGGATGTTTTTTTCTAGCTCTCTTGTAGAGATATCTGCACTGATTGCAGCATCTGTGTCGGGAAACGGCTGAGTGTACATTTTAAGTTCATAGGAATGGAGGTGGCCACGATAATGTGCTGACGTGTACATTATGGAGGAGGAAGCCAGCCAGCCAATCAATCAGCCACTTCATTCTCCTTCTGGAAACGACCAGATGAACTTTGCTAACTTGATTAGACCTGCAATGCAATTTAATAGAGGAAATCAACAAAGAACTGTCGGCCATTAGTTTATTGGACCTCACCCACACCACTGGTGAGGCCAAAAACAGCACCCGTGTGGTTTAGAGGTTGAGTTAGCCAAAAGTTTCCAAAATTTAGAAGAAATTAATAGATAATATAAAATACTTTGTCATGATGGATAAAAAAAAATAAGATGGCCATTGTTTCCATACTTTAGAAAGACTTCTAGAGTAATGGATGCTAATAGAGATTTTTTTTGTCACTTTATAGACCTAAACTTGAAAAATAATAACATTATTGCCAATGCTGCACAAATAATGTAACTGGCTTACTTAATGTCATAAAAGAAATGCACTTACTGAAAATGTTCATATTGGGAATATCAAGGCAAAATCTACATTTACAAATGGAATTGTATGAATATAAATTAGGAAAACTTTGGGTCAGTAAGATTTTTTTTTTTTAAATCAGCAAGGACACATTAAAATGATCAAACGTGACAGTAAAGACATTTATCTAGTTCAAATAAATGCTGGAACTTTCTAGTTATGAAGAATCCTGAAAAAAAAAACATCATGGTTTCCACAAAAATATTAAGCAGCACAACTGTTTTCAACAGCTTTGCATCACAGGAATAAATTACATTTTAAAATATATTGCAATAGACAACGGTTATTTTAAATTGTAATAATATTTTACAATTTTACTGTATTTTTGATTAATACATGCAATACATGTTTTAGGAACATGAAAGTAACAAAGAATTATAATAGAGTCTGACAGAAAGCCAATCCATCAGAATGACAGATAATGATGATTTGTACAGTGCTTGTCCCCTCCTCGTGACCCTGTTCTTTGATTAAAAAAAGGAGTTAGTTATTAGCATTTGGGTTTTCAAGTACTTCTTCAGTGTTCCCCTCAGTAGATCACTGTATATTGTGCAGTTTAATTTTAGCTTGATTTAAGAAGCATTTTCCAGACGTCTTTTATCACCTCATATTTCTTCTGCTGAAATGAAAATACTTGATTGTCGTAGAAGCAGCTCAAGATTACTGCTGGCCAGACTCATAAGAAATGTTCTCATTACTCTCTTGCAGTGTGTAAATTCAAGGCCCACAAAAGATGCGCAGTCAGGGCCACCAACAACTGCAAATGGACAACGTTGGCCTCTATCGGCAAGGACATCATTGAGGACGAGGATGGGGTGAGTCTCATAAAGCCCGTAGTTCAGTGAGCTAATGCATAACCTTTGATTGAATAGCAGAAGTCTGGTCTATGGGTCTGCTGGTGTACATTTGTATTATATTCTGTTCCTGTAGATTGCGATGCCACACCAATGGCTGGAAGGCAACCTGCCTGTCAGTGCTAAGTGTGCCGTTTGCGACAAAACCTGTGGCAGTGTGCTGCGCTTGCAGGATTGGCGTTGTTTGTGGTGCAAAGCCATGGTATGAACTTCATATCCCAGAATCCCTTATGACTATTTGAGTTCAAAGAGTTTGTGAACTCTAAAAGCTGTCTGTGCTTGGACAGGTGCACACGGCATGCATGGATCTCTACCCCCGCAAATGTCCCCTCGGCCAGTGCAAAGTGTCCATCATCCCCCCTACCGCCCTCAACAGCATCGACTCGGACGGTAAGACTTTTCTTTTCACAAGAGTGACTTCAAGAGGGATTATTCTAGTCAGAGTTTATACACATAAATATTGATGAATATTCATTTAATTTATTAATATGAATAATATGATTTCTACAATAAATATGCTGTATTTAAATAAGAACATGGTCATATTATTTATACTTTTTTTTTTAAATGAATGTATTATTATAATTATATAAGAAATTATTAATATGCATTTTCTGCAAAAAATAATTTAATTTATTAATATGAATAATATGATTTCTACAATAAATATGCTGTATTTAAATAAGAACATGGTCATATTATTTATACTTTTTTTTTTAAATGAATGTATTATTATAATTATATAAGAAATTATTAATATGCATTTTCTGCAAAAAATAATTTAATTTATTAATTTAAATGCTGTATTTGAGTGAGAATAATTTAAATGGCTATTGTATTTATTCTTTTTTTTTTAAATTATTATTATTATTATTATTATTATATAAGCAACCTTGAGCTTGGGAAAGGTGTTTATAAATAACACATTATTATTATTATTATTATTATTATTACTACTACGACTACTTTTACTACGTGTCTTTGTGCAAAATATTAATTTAATTTATTAATTTAAATGATATTATTTATATTGTATTTATACTGTATTTGGGTGAGGATAATTTAAATGGTCATAGGATTTATTCATCTTATTTTTTAATGAAATTATTATTATTATTATTATTATTATGGCTCACTTTTTGGAGGTTATAATCTCAGTAAAATAAGAATACATAAAGACATAAATACATACATACATAAGCAAGCAAGCTATAAAACAGGTTGTTCTGAATGTCCACTAACCTTTTTTTTTTTTTACTGTTTATTTATTTATTGCTATTTTTTTCCAATATTAAATTTTCAGTTGTTTTTTTTTTCAGATTGTTTTTTTTTTTTGGTCTTGGGAGAAGTTTTGAGTTATGAAAGTTTCCATTTGTTTTCATAGTACATGAAACCCTTTCATTTCAAAAGGTCAAGGTCACTAAGAATGGGTGATTGCCTGATTGCGTGCTTCTGCATGATCCCACTCTGGATATAATGTATGATTATGTATTGGCGTGTGTGTGTGTGCATGTGAAGTGGTGGGAGGAGCTCAGGTGGAGGGCTGCTGTAGATGGAGCTCATTAGCTTTACTAATTCCCAGGCTGCATGAAGAGCAATATCTTTTTCATTATACCTCTGACCTCTTCTTATTTGATCATACAGGATGTGTTTTCTCCTCTCCTGAGAGACACTTTGTGTCCATGTTCCTTTATTTTTCTTTCCCATCTCTCCTGTATATGTCAGGGTGGTGTGGAAAGTCACTTTCCCTTAGAGCATCTTGTCCATTACGTCCGGGTGACAATAGAACCCTAAGAGTGCTCTTTGCGGGTAAGCGTGCACGTTATCCTTGCCGCGTTTCTAAGAATCAATTCTACAATAAATCAGTTTTTACAAATGAATCAGTGACAGTTAGCTGTAGCATGTTGTAGATAACAATGTAATACTCTTAATAAAAAAAAACACATAAATATTGGGTAAAATAGTCATTTTTAATGATTACTATTTTATTGATACTTTTCAGTAAAGAATGAATTAAGCTTACTTCTAATCAGAATTTCGCTCACTTTCATCCACCATCCTGGTTCACTGCAGTGCAAGCTGGGTGTTTTTTTGTTTTTTTTGTGGTGCTGCCTTAGCATTTGGCCAAAATAATGTATCTACGTCTTGAAAAAGCTATTGGAGCTAAAAAGTTTCTAATCTTTTTTTGTTCTTTTCCTGTGACAGGTTTTTGGAAGGCCACCTGTCCCCCATCATGCGCTAGTCCACTCCTCGTGTTTGTCAACTCAAAAAGCGGAGACAACCAAGGGGTCAAATTCCTGCGTCGCTTCAAACAGCTGCTCAATCCCGCTCAGGTCTTTGACCTGGTCAATGGTGGACCTCATTTAGGGTAAGACCAGCATGCCAAAAGTCACAGGAAGTGAAATATTGATTATCATCTTAGAAGCAAATCAGTGTTTTTACTTGTTTTGCTGTTGTTTACAAAAGAGGTTGTTGATGTATGATGGTTTATAAATCAACATACAAGTTTTCAGGTCCCATAACTGCTATTATTACATTTTTAATAACTTTTTTTGGGCATGTTTTAATGATCCTACAGTGGGACCAAATCAATTTTTCTATATAGTCTGAGCTCATAAAAACTGCAGGCATAATGATTATAAAAGAATAGAAAAATGATTTAGCATGTCACACCATTGCACGTTAACTACCCAAACCTAATCTCGCATGATCCCTTTATTTGAACTGTGTGTGAGACTTTTTGAGAAGCATTTTAAAGTTTGCGTGTCATTTTAATTGTTCTTTTCTCTCTTTCAGCCTTCGCTTGTTCCAAAAGTTCGACAACTTCCGAATCCTCGTGTGCGGTGGAGATGGAAGCGTTATGTATTATAATGGGTTTATGTGAAGATTGTTTTAAGTTCACTTAAATTAGAAGTTGTGAAATTATTGCAATATGAAAGTGTATTTAAAAACTTTAATGTTAGGTGGGATTAATCACGATTAATTTAAAAAAAAATGTGATTAATTAGTTCATTATTTTAATTGATTGACAGCACTAATTAAAATGCTACAAAAATGTTATTTAGCATATATTAAAGGCCAGTTGTGGAGTGATTTAGTTTTCATGCTCAGGAAATGTTACATTCTCTCGTCCTGCTATTGCAGTTTATGTTGTGTGTGTGTGTGTGTGTGTGTGTGTCGTGGCTTTAGTTACAGATATCTGGTTATGAGGATTCAGTGGCTGCTCATCTCACGAAGATCCTGAACTCAGATAAGCACTCAGTGGTCATATCTTCATCAAAGTGAGTCCTCTCACACTATACAGTTCATATTCCATCACTAACAAACCGAAACACAGATAAACACAATTTCCTCTCGTCTCCTCCAGGGTGTTGTGTGAGACGGTGAAGGAATTTGTTGCCAAAGTTGGGAAGTGTTATGAGAGAAACAGTGACAGTACAGAGGAAGCTGATGCACTTGGCCTCAAAGTGAGTCTGTGATGCCTCACCTCATGACAGCTCTTTCAGTCATTACTCAACACGTGTGCAGAAATACAGTGAAAACGCTGTATAAACCTGTTTATCAATGCAGCACCCTTTCCTTTGTTCTCTGTCCACAGTGTGCGATACTGAACGAGAAGCTGGACTCCCTCCTGCAGACGCTGAATTTGGAGGCGCAGGCCATGACACCCTCAGCCCTCACCACGCCACCCATCGTGGAGGAGGAGGTGGAGGAGGAGGAGCTGGAGGAGGAGGAGGATCTGAGTGAAGAGTCTTTAACGGAGCTGAAGGAGAATGAGACTGAGAAAGGCTCTGCTCATAAGCTCTTCAGACCCCGCGAGCAGCTCGTGCTGAGAGCCAACAGCCTGAAGAAAGCGCTCAGACAGATCATCGAGCAGGCAGAGAGAAGTATGATTGTCCAGCATGTCTTTCTACGTCTTTTGAATCAAAAAACAAACAAACACTGATCTCCTGCTTACAGAATGCTGCTCTGGATATCAGCGTCTCTTAAATGACTAATCACATGACTTAAATCAATTATATTCAAATGGATTAGTCACATGAGCCCTGAGGGTTCATCTTGATTTTCAGGCATTTCTATTTTTTTTAAATGGGGGATCAACCAGTGTGTCAATTAATCAATAGGTTTTAGTAATACTCTGTAATTCTTTGTTTCCAGGCCTGGGCAATATATTTAAATATGAAATGATATATGATATAATAAATACAATAACATTTTGTGTACATATATATATATATATATATATATATATATACACATATGTAATAACATGAACATTTTATTTAAAAAATATTAACTTTAAATACAAAATATAAAAAAAATAGAAGATATCTTTAGAAGAAGATTGTAAAATGTTTCAGATGCAGCACATTTTACTTTTCAAAATATGGTTAAATATTATCTAAATATTATATAATAAAAATAAATAGAATACAATTTTTGTATAGATTTAAATTATAAATGGCCTGATGGTTAGAGAGTCGGGCATGTGACCCAAAGTTCGCTGACACCATACTTGGCTACACGTATGATAACATATGATAATATAATAATAAAAATGTTATAAAAATCTTAAATGCAAAATTAAAAAAAATAGTAATTAGTATTTGATCTGTAGAAGAAGATTGTAAAATGTTTCAGATATAGCACATTTTAATGTTAAAATATACTTTGTTTGCCACATTTTTCAATTAATTTGAACTAAATTATCACAAACATAAGTGATATTGGGCCATGTTCGTTTATTTGAATAAAACAACAACAATATAGAGTAATAAATAACAATATTTACTTAAGTACATATTTTTTACTTAAAAAAAGAGGACATTTCTTAGTGATGATGCCAACAAATGTAGAGTTTTGAATTGATTTATTTCAACGGAAAAGCGATTCAAGCTAGTTGCCTTTCTGCTATTGAGGATTAAAGTCAATGTGAAATGATGTAAGAGTAATTCTTGATATCAGCCAAACAAATGTTTTTTTCAGAGCTGAAGTAATTCTCAAGACAAGGAAGGATTGTGAAACTAGTCTGATGACGTGCTCTTTGGAAAACTTAAACAAAAAGCCCATTTAATAAATCGTAATGCTCACAATTTTGTGTCATTAGGCCTCCATCAAAAACATGAATATTAATATATTAATAAATGTTTTCCCAGCCTTGCCTTATTCTGTGTTCCACGTGAAGAAGTGCATGAATCAGGAGGTTGTGTTTGTGTGTGTGCTGTAGTGGTGGATGAGCAGAACGCTCACACGGAGGAGCAGGAGCTGCAGTCTCCCACTGACTTCAGGAAGGACAGTGAGGAGGAAAACCGAGACAACGAGAAGGACGAGGACACTAAAGAACTGGAAGCTCTGCCCTGTGAGTTCACTCTTCTCAAACGTAGACACATTGTCGCTGTTAACTGCTTCCTATGAGACACAAAGTGTTCTTGCTTACCGGCCTTAAAAGCTGAATCCTCCATTGGGCTGCATTCAAGTGCCAGGATGTTTTTTTTTTTGTCTCACTGGAGCTGTTTGTGCATGAAAAGGCTTTTTTAAGTCTATTCTTTATAAAGGCTTGAATGATGCACTCTGCACAGTATGCACATTTTCTGTATGCTTGGAATACTCATATGAATTATTATAGTTGCCAAAATGACGATTGTACGGTATGGGAGAAGTCTAAACTAAGTACTACTTCTTCACCACAATGCAATGCACGTGACTCCCAGTGTGACTAAGAAACTGAAAGTAAAGTTAGGCGTGATTTTTAACATCTCGTTTTAGACTAATTATTTAATCAGGCTGCCAAAAGTTATATTTTTAACATAAAATTCAAACCGAACGCCACTCATGTGCAACGTGATGAGATCATGTGACTACTATTTGAAACATTTATGGCGGAATAATGCAGTACTAACATGCAAAAACAGTAGGCCGTATAGAGTACATACTGGACGTTACTGTAATATTGTAATATTATTGTAGTATTGTAATAGCACTTTATTTAGGATGGATAATGTGTGAACTGTGATTCAGACCTTGTTCTGTTTGTGCCTGAAAGGGTTAGTGCTGCCCTCTAGTGACAAACTCATTATAGTAAATTATTTCAATTCAATGTCACGTTTAAAAAAAAACCTAATTAACAGCAGCAGCAAAAAAAAAAGAGATTATTATTATTATTAATAATGATAATAATAATAATATATTTGGGTTTATTTTTGATAAATAAATAAATACTCTTAGTTGTTTTGCACATCATCATCATCATCATTATTATTATTATTATTATTAGGGGTGTTTTAAAAAAAAAACTGTACTTGCAGATAATATAGTATTAATAAAATAAAAGCACACTCAAGTTTACTTGTTTCAAGTTTCATGTTTCTTAACACACTTAAGTACACTTTTAAAAAGTGCACTTTGTAATAA
>NW_015505945.1:39035-64763 GCF_001515645.1 Sinocyclocheilus grahami
ATATATATATATTATGTGAGCTGTTTTTTTTATATTTGTGACCCTGGACCACAAAACCAGTCTTAAGTCGCTGGGGTATATTTGTAGAAATAGCCAAAAATACATTGTATGGTCTATGGGATTTTTCTTTTATGCCAAAAATCATTAGGATATTAAGTAAAGATCATGTTCCATGAAGATATTTAGTAAATTTCCTTACCGTAAATATATCAAAACTGAATTTTTGATTAGTAATATGCATTGCTAAGGACTTCATTTGAACAACTTTAAAGGGGATTTTCTCAATATTTAGATTTTTTTGCACCCTCAGATTACAGATTTTCTAATAATTATATCTTGACCAAATATTGTAACAAACCATACATCAATGAAAAGCTTATTTATTCAGCTTTCAGATGATGTATAAATCTCAATTTTGAAAAATTGACCCTTATGACTGGTTTTGTGGTCCAGGGTCACATTTATATTTTTTTAGGTAACCCTAATACCACAATTTGGGATTTAATAAAGCATTAAACGTTAAATATGCATAACATTTAGATAAATAAAAAAGAAATTAATAAAAAAACAAACACAAACACACACTCATATACAGTATATATATATCTGGTCTGATTTAGGGAAAGAAGGAAAGGACTAATTGTGTAGAGCTATGACGTAATTGGTGGAAGAAATATTGAGTTACTTTAGTAAAGTACTTTCAGTAACTACTAATAGTGCATTGAGGAAAAACTGCATGCATTTAAAACCTTAAGTAAAAGTATTATCTTGCATACTGTAATGTACTTAATGTATGAAGAGTAAAAATAAAGGTATGATATGATGGTCTGGCATTAATATTACTGCTGCACTACTGTGTATGTTGCATTTTACTTCTGTATATGTTCAAGGTTGTTACATTTAAAATACCTTATATAATGTTGGGCAGTTTAATGTACAACAGTGCATCATATTGTAAAAGACCATGTTTTTGTAGTGTTGCTCTCCTGTGAGGAAAAAAAACTCAGTACTTCTCATATGCGAATACTTAAAGAATGCATTTAGTTACACTCAACCACTTTGTTATTTGCAAATGAAATGAACAAAGTTTATTGCTAGAATATTAACAAATAGTTGCTAATTACAGCTTTTGAAAGGACTCGGACCGGTCTAGCCTACGGAGGAATGTTCTTATTGCCTAGCAACTGTGACATCTGCCATTGACGAGCGGCAGTAACGTTTGTAAGTGGACTTTTTATTTTCAACTGCATAAAACTAAACAGGGTTGAAAACCTATTTAAATATGTTCACCATGGTCCATTTATGTACATAATCAATAATAGAATAAACTACATAAAATCGCATTTTGGTAAGATATGTCAACATTTAACCGCTTTATATATATATATATATATTATTATATATATATTTTTTCATATCATTACAATATCCCAAGTCGAAACCCAATACTTACATTTAAAGTGTAATTTAGTTATTAAAACTCAAAAACTAACAATTCAGGCTCAGAATGGCAGCTCTCTTCTCGCACCGTTGTTATGTGACAGAGCGGCGATCAAGAACTGCTGGTGGTGCAATCAGGAAATCCTGCGAAGGATGGACTCGAAGCGTCCTTCGAAGGCCATGTCGGCCGGATTCCTTCGAAGGACCCATCCTTCGTAGGCTGTAACTTACGAATTGGGATGCAGCTACGGTGTTGTTGAGAGTAAAAATACCTTCCTTGTTTACATCCCTGTTTCAGTCTCTTTCAATATAAAAGTCTTTACTGCTGACTCACTCATAAAAACAGTCTCTTGTCAGCATCTAATGGCGGAACAATGTAACTAATCACCATCATGAACACACTCACCATTTCCAAGTACTAAATATTATAATTACATACTACTATTATTTATATAAAATATTATTTATTGAATAATACTATTTAATAAACAATAACAACAGCCATCAAGCAATTCAGTCAAAAGTACAAAGGCAGCGCTCTGATATACAGCATTAAAGTTACATAGAATATAGCATGATGAGATTTTGCCCTTTGCCAAAACTTTTTGCTCTGGAACAAATAATAGATTAATGAGACAACAGACTGCCAATTAGATTTACCCAAAACAAACTATATATTATGTTTAATCACTATAGAGACATCAGAGCCAGCAGCAAATTCCAGAAAATCTGGAGGCTGCTCTCAGCAGGTTGATGAACGCTGGATGCCCGCTGGTGCCCTGGATTATAAAATTAATGTGGATTTGGGCATCCGCCATGACACCAGCTGTGGTAAATATCTCAAACGGAGTGAAACAAATGGTGAAATGGCTTGAGTTCTGATATCACTTGAATATCGCACCACACACTCACACACTCATATACAGTATATATATATATATATATATATATATATATATATATATATATATATATATATATATATATATACGAATGAATTTGTACCTTGATTTGTACTTTAAAAAAAATAACCAGCTGATACTGTATTTGTGGAAGGTGCCAAATGTTGTCAAGCCTGAACAACCAACAAATGATTATCTACTGCTTTAATGCTGGAAGTGAATGTCTTCTCGAGTAGAATTTGAAGCACTTGTGGGTCAAACGGTTGCATTGGCCATCGACCGCTGTCCCAGTTCCATGTTCAGGGCTCCTCATGGTTGTGTGATTGATTCTGCAGTGTGACGGGCAGTACATCCCACTCCCCAGTCTCCAGGGAATCGCTGTGCTGAACATCCCCAGCTACGCCGGGGGAACCAACTTCTGGGGCGGCACCAAAGAGGATGACGTAAGTCATGGTGCTGGAGGTCATGAGGGTTTGTTCTCATCAAACAGCATTTCCCGCCTGACTGAAGAGTTGAAATATGACACCATGTAGAGAAGAAATTATGTATGTAGAGTTGTTTAATTAAGAGGATGAGCAGACCCTGTGTTGTCTCCTGTTGTTTAACGTGCAGCTGGCTCTGGACAAAACCTTTTGAACCCAGAGTGACACGGGTCTTTGTTCGCAACAAGTGGCCTTTTGGCAGCTGGTTTGTTTTAGCTCACATGGCCTTGTTCAGAATGAGGTTACCTCCGGACACGGTTTGAGTGCTACAAGGTCTGGTTAAAGAAAGGCAGAGTGCAGAACGCTTAGATGCCTGTGATCTAGGACAGGACATTCGAGGACTCAGTTCAAAAAAGTGTTTTTATCTTCTTCTTTTTTTCTTTTTTTTAGAAATAGAAGACTATTTAACCCTAAAAAGCCTGACATATGAAATAATAGTCTGAAAATGTATATATTTTTTTAATGGAATAGTTTATTGAACCTTTAGACAAAATCTTAAATCAGGCTTTTATGACTCATATAGAATGATATAGTAAGAATTATGGACCTCACACCTGAGATGGAAAAACACATTTCATTCAGAGGCACAAACTGAGCAAAAATGTGAAATTTGATGCAGATGTTGTTATTTATATGGCCAAAAAGTAAAATGAAATGTTGATAGCTTGTAATGTTAATCGATGAAAGCTTCATAACAGTATAGCAGACTACTGACATACTGTAAAATGCATATAAATATCAGTTGTCACTCTGTATCTCCCAATAATATGTCTTAGTAAGGTTATATTTAAAACTCAATTTTGTGGTCAAAGCTCTGTAGTTTTTATTTTGGAGGCAAAACTAAAATATAATGCAGAGAGAGAGATACAAATAAACGCTCTTCAAAAGCCTGATGTATCATAGCCTGTTCGATACTCACATTTTAACATGATTTTTCTAAAAAATTATATATGGATAATCAAGTAAAGTTGCTTCAGTTGAGTAAGTATTCATCTTGAAATATTACTTATAAATGTTACTCTTATTATAAAAGTCAGTAAATATTTCACAGCAAAACACACATGTACCATAACCTGAAAGGGAACATTTTTACAACTATAATAAAATGCCTTTTACTTGCTAAAAAAGTTTAAACTATCAAGCAGATGACAGAGAGCATGTAGTAGACTGTGTACAAGAGACAGGAGACAAAATTTTGATCGTGTTGATAATAGGCCTTAGAAATGTGTGTATCAAATATGATAGGCTTTATAGGGTTAATAGTTTTTTAGGAGAAATAGTTTTTTTTTCTTCATTAAGAATCTTGAGTGTGAGCCTGTACGGAGCCACCTAGTGGTGATGAGCTATTTTCATGATTATTGTTTTTTTTGTCTTTTCATGCAGATATTTTGTGCCCCTTCATTCGATGACAAAATTTTGGAAGTGGTCGCTGTGTTTGGTAGTATGCAGATGGCTGTCTCGAGGGTGATCAAACTGCAGCATCACCGTATTGCACAGGTAAACACACCTCACACGAATGACACAGATCTGTAAAGGATGTTAATTATGGGGATAGAGTGAGTAACCTCTCCTCACCCCTCCCAGTGTCGCACGGTGAAGATCACCATCCTGGGAGATGAAGGAGTGCCGGTCCAGGTGGATGGAGAAGCCTGGATTCAACCTCCTGGAGTCATCAAGATTCAGCACAAGAACCGGGCCCAGATGCTGACAAGAGACAGGGTGAGTGTTTCTGGGGAATTTATTTCCACAATATTACCATAAAACAGTGGAACAGAACAGTTAAAGCAATGGTCGGCAACCCGTCGATCTGGTAGGTCTTTATCACTGTCCCAGTAGATGTCCGAAAATAACAGAAAAATAAGTACAAAAGTCTTTGTACTGTATTTTTTTGTAAATATTTTCTGTTATTTTTGGGAGCTTCTGGGACAGTGATAAAGAATACATCATGCCTGAGTTAACAGAGGCCAGAGACGCTAAAGACGGACACAAAGAGGAGAAAATACTGTAACAGACAGAGCAAGATCACTGTTCAGGATGCGCAAAATATGGGAAGAAAATATAAATACTGAATTGGGGGTGAGGAGTTATATGAATGTATCACTGAAAGGAACTGACTGTCTTTAGAAATGTTTCGATGGCAATGGAATTTTCTTCCTCTTACCTCTGTATCCACCTTTTTCTTCATTTTTTTTACTCTATGGGTCTGGCTTCCGGTCTAATCCCCATCTAGCTATTTTTAGCTGTACAACTAAAACAGTTCGTTTCGCTGCTTGATATTGGAAATTTGTGTGTCTTACCATATTATTTTAATGTATTATCTTAATTATGAACACACTGGTTTGTAGTGCAAACAGTTTTACCGTTTATTGCATGTTGTTATTCTTCTCGTTACTTACCTATAGCGGCTAATGAACCGGAAGTCTCGCCCATAGGCTTAGCTCCACTTTGAAGAAAAAGGTGGATAGAGTGGGGGAGCTATAACGTCAGAATCCGGAAAAGTAATTTGCCGCGGGTTTCTTTGAGATTTTCCTATGGCGTTTTATAATGGGGTTTTTCAATTTATGAAAATCTCGAAGAAACCCACAGCGAATTACACTTCCGGATTCTCACATCATAGTTCCCCCACTCTATTTATAAGCAGCGCTGCTTTGTTTACAGCGATAACCAAGAAAACGGCATATCGCTGCTGTTCCATAAGCGCCACCTGCTGTCAGAGAGTGAATTTGCATTTTCATGCAGCCTGTCTGCTTTTTTTGTTTTCGTGCGGATATGTTTTTATGTAGCATAATTTCACAATGATAAAGTCAAACCGTTCTGTTTTTGCATCTTTGTTTGGATCGTGATTAAAATGCAGTGGTTTCCTCTGATTTCAAATGGCTACAGCTATTTTTGTTTAAGGCTTGTTTGCTTGTTATAGAGCAAATAAACAATAAAAATAATCGGCAACCAGTATAGGAATTGGCTTGTTAAAAAAAAAAGAGAAAGAAAAAAAAGAATCTGAATCGGCCATAAAAAAAATCATGATCGGTGCATCACTAATTAAAATACTAAATAAAAGGCCTCAAATTGGAAGTACGATCTGAGCTGTCTTTTTCTATCAATTCTTCAATAGATCATGTCTTTCATAGAGGCCGAGGTCAGGGATCTTGGGCTTAAAAAGGTTGGTGACCACTGAGGAATATTTCATCCAAAGTGGCTTCATTAACACTTGCGTTCAAAAGTTTGGGATCGGTAAGATTTTTTAAATGTTGTTGAAGGAAGTCACTTCTGCTCACTAAGACTGCAGTAATTTGATCAAATATACAGTAAAACAGTAATATTGTGAAATATTACATTTAAAATAATTATTTCAAAGATTCATAATTGTTGAAAACAGCTGTGCTGTTTAATATTTTGGTGGAAACTGTAATATACTTTCTGAGAGTCTTTGATGAATCAAAATTTCAAAAGAACGGCATTTATTTAAAACAGAAATCTTTATCTTAAAACATTATAAACATCTTCACTTGTCACTTTTGATCGATGTATATGCCCTTGATGAATAAAAGTATTAATTATTATTTTTTTTTAATTCTTATTGACCCCAAACTTTTGAACAGTAATGTTTGCATATATGTTTTTGAATATATCATATTTGATATAAATAGCACCTCAGTTTTATTCAGAGACCCAACCTGAGGCAAAATATACAATTTGGTGCAGATGTTGATATTTATATGGTCAAAAAGTAAGATGAAATTCTGCTTGTTATATAAATCAATGAGATTTTTATAACAGTATAGAAGACTGCTTACATAAAATGCATATACGTAAATATCAGTTGCCCCTCGATTATCTGTCTTAGTGAGATGGTTTTGAAGTGTCAATGTGTATATCCTTGCTAAACTACACTCACTGTCATTTAAATGAGTCTTTTTCATTAAAGGCATTTGAAAACACGCTGAAGTCTTGGGAGGATAAACTGAAATACGACAAGCCTCCGCTGAGGCCGCCCCTGTATCCTCAGCACTCTGTGGATCTGGCCACAGAAGAGGAGGCCACGCTCATCCAGATGTGCGCTCGAGCTGCAGAGGATCTCTGTGTGATTGATTCTGCAGTGTGACGGGCAGTACATCCCACTCCCCAGTCTCCAGGGAATCGCTGTGCTGAACATCCCCAGCTACGCCGGGGGAACCAACTTCTGGGGCGGCACCAAAGAGGATGACGTAAGTCATGGTGCTGGAGGTCATGAGGGTTTGTTCTCATCAAACAGCATTTCCCGCCTGACTGAAGAGTTGAAATATGACACCATGTAGAGAAGAAATTATGTATGTAGAGTTGTTTAATTAAGAGGATGAGCAGACCCTGTGTTGTCTCCTGTTGTTTAACGTGCAGCTGGCTCTGGACAAAACCTTTTGAACCCAGAGTGACACGGGTCTTTGTTCGCAACAAGTGGCCTTTTGGCAGCTGGTTTGTTTTAGCTCACATGGCCTTGTTCAGAATGAGGTTACCTCCGGACACGGTTTGAGTGCTACAAGGTCTGGTTAAAGAAAGGCAGAGTGCAGAACGCTTAGATGCCTGTGATCTAGGACAGGACATTCGAGGACTCAGTTCAAAAAAGTGTTTTTATCTTCTTCTTTTTTTCTTTTTTTTAGAAATAGAAGACTATTTAACCCTAAAAAGCCTGACATATGAAATAATAGTCTGAAAATGTATATATTTTTTTAATGGAATAGTTTATTGAACCTTTAGACAAAATCTTAAATCAGGCTTTTATGACTCATATAGAACGATATAGTAAGAATTATGGACCTCACACCTGAGATGGAAAAACACATTTCATTCAGAGGCACAAACTGAGCAAAAATTTGAAATTTGATGCAGATGTTGTTATTTATATGGCCAAAAAGTAAAATGAAATGTTGATAGCTTGTAATGTTAATCGATGAAAGCTTCATAACAGTATAGCAGACTACTGACATACTGTAAAATGCATATAAATATCAGTTGTCACTCTGTATCTCCCAATAATATGTCTTAGTAAGGTTATATTTAAAACTCAATTTTGTGGTCAAAGCTCTGTAGTTTTTATTTTGGAGGCAAAACTAAAATATAATGCAGAGAGAGAGATACAAATAAACGCTCTTCAAAAGCCTGATGTATCATAGCCTGTTCGATACTCACATTTTAACATGATTTTTCTAAAAAATTATATATGGATAATCAAGTAAAGTTGCTTCAGTTGAGTAAGTATTCATCTTGAAATATTACTTATAAATGTTACTCTTATTATAAAAGTCAGTAAATATTTCACAGCAAAACACACATGTACCATAACCTGAAAGGGAACATTTTTACAACTATAATAAAATGCCTTTTACTTGCTAAAAAAGTTTAAACTATCAAGCAGATGACAGAGAGCATGTAGTAGACTGTGTACAAGAGACAGGAGACAAAATTTTGATCGTGTTGATAATAGGCCTTAGAAATGTGTGTATCAAATATGATAGGCTTTATAGGGTTAATAGTTTTTTAGGAGAAATAGTTTTTTTTTCTTCATTAAGAATCTTGAGTGTGAGCCTGTACGGAGCCACCTAGTGGTGATGAGCTATTTTCATGATTATTGTTTTTTTTGTCTTTTCATGCAGATATTTTGTGCCCCTTCATTCGATGACAAAATTTTGGAAGTGGTCGCTGTGTTTGGTAGTATGCAGATGGCTGTCTCGAGGGTGATCAAACTGCAGCATCACCGTATTGCACAGGTAAACACACCTCACACGAATGACACAGATCTGTAAAGGATGTTAATTATGGGGATAGAGTGAGTAACCTCTCCTCACCCCTCCCAGTGTCGCACGGTGAAGATCACCATCCTGGGAGATGAAGGAGTGCCGGTCCAGGTGGATGGAGAAGCCTGGATTCAACCTCCTGGAGTCATCAAGATTCAGCACAAGAACCGGGCCCAGATGCTGACAAGAGACAGGGTGAGTGTTTCTGGGGAATTTATTTCCACAATATTACCATAAAACAGTGGAACAGAACAGTTAAAGCAATGGTCGGCAACCCGTCGATCTGGTAGGTCTTTATCACTGTCCCAGTAGATGTCCGAAAATAACAGAAAAATAAGTACAAAAGTCTTTGTACTGTATTTTTTTGTAAATATTTTCTGTTATTTTTGGGAGCTTCTGGGACAGTGATAAAGAATACATCATGCCTGAGTTAACAGAGGCCAGAGACGCTAAAGACGGACACAAAGAGGAGAAAATACTGTAACAGACAGAGCAAGATCACTGTTCAGGATGCGCAAAATATGGGAAGAAAATATAAATACTGAATTGGGGGTGAGGAGTTATATGAATGTATCACTGAAAGGAACTGACTGTCTTTAGAAATGTTTCGATGGCAATGGAATTTTCTTCCTCTTACCTCTGTATCCACCTTTTTCTTCATTTTTTTTACTCTATGGGTCTGGCTTCCGGTCTAATCCCCATCTAGCTATTTTTAGCTGTACAACTAAAACAGTTCGTTTCGCTGCTTGATATTGGAAATTTGTGTGTCTTACCATATTATTTTAATGTATTATCTTAATTATGAACACACTGGTTTGTAGTGCAAACAGTTTTACCGTTTATTGCATGTTGTTATTCTTCTCGTTACTTACCTATAGCGGCTAATGAACCGGAAGTCTCGCCCATAGGCTTAGCTCCACTTTGAAGAAAAAGGTGGATAGAGTGGGGGAGCTATAACGTCAGAATCCGGAAAAGTAATTTGCCGCGGGTTTCTTTGAGATTTTCCTATGGCGTTTTATAATGGGGTTTTTCAATTTATGAAAATCTCGAAGAAACCCACAGCGAATTACACTTCCGGATTCTCACATCATAGTTCCCCCACTCTATTTATAAGCAGCGCTGCTTTGTTTACAGCGATAACCAAGAAAACGGCATATCGCTGCTGTTCCATAAGCGCCACCTGCTGTCAGAGAGTGAATTTGCATTTTCATGCAGCCTGTCTGCTTTTTTTGTTTTCGTGCGGATATGTTTTTATGTAGCATAATTTCACAATGATAAAGTCAAACCGTTCTGTTTTTGCATCTTTGTTTGGATCGTGATTAAAATGCAGTGGTTTCCTCTGATTTCAAATGGCTACAGCTATTTTTGTTTAAGGCTTGTTTGCTTGTTATAGAGCAAATAAACAATAAAAATAATCGGCAACCAGTATAGGAATTGGCTTGTTAAAAAAAAAAGAGAAAGAAAAAAAAGAATCTGAATCGGCCATAAAAAAAATCATGATCGGTGCATCACTAATTAAAATACTAAATAAAAGGCCTCAAATTGGAAGTACGATCTGAGCTGTCTTTTTCTATCAATTCTTCAATAGATCATGTCTTTCATAGAGGCCGAGGTCAGGGATCTTGGGCTTAAAAAGGTTGGTGACCACTGAGGAATATTTCATCCAAAGTGGCTTCATTAACACTTGCGTTCAAAAGTTTGGGATCGGTAAGATTTTTTAAATGTTGTTGAAGGAAGTCACTTCTGCTCACTAAGACTGCAGTAATTTGATCAAATATACAGTAAAACAGTAATATTGTGAAATATTACATTTAAAATAATTATTTCAAAGATTCATAATTGTTGAAAACAGCTGTGCTGTTTAATATTTTGGTGGAAACTGTAATATACTTTCTGAGAGTCTTTGATGAATCAAAATTTCAAAAGAACGGCATTTATTTAAAACAGAAATCTTTATCTTAAAACATTATAAACATCTTCACTTGTCACTTTTGATCGATGTATATGCCCTTGATGAATAAAAGTATTAATTATTATTTTTTTTTAATTCTTATTGACCCCAAACTTTTGAACAGTAATGTTTGCATATATGTTTTTGAATATATCATATTTGATATAAATAGCACCTCAGTTTTATTCAGAGACCCAACCTGAGGCAAAATATACAATTTGGTGCAGATGTTGATATTTATATGGTCAAAAAGTAAGATGAAATTCTGCTTGTTATATAAATCAATGAGATTTTTATAACAGTATAGAAGACTGCTTACATAAAATGCATATACGTAAATATCAGTTGCCCCTCGATTATCTGTCTTAGTGAGATGGTTTTGAAGTGTCAATGTGTATATCCTTGCTAAACTACACTCACTGTCATTTAAATGAGTCTTTTTCATTAAAGGCATTTGAAAACACGCTGAAGTCTTGGGAGGATAAACTGAAATACGACAAGCCTCCGCTGAGGCCGCCCCTGTATCCTCAGCACTCTGTGGATCTGGCCACAGAAGAGGAGGCCACGCTCATCCAGATGTGCGCTCGAGCTGCAGAGGATCTCATCACCAGGATCTGTGAGGCTGCCAAAAACTACCAACTCCTCGAGCAGGAGCTGGCCCACGCCGTCAACGCCTCCTCACACGCCATCAACAAAACACACCCCAAGTTCCCCGAGGTGAGCAATGCCAGCACTCAAGGACTGTTCACACCAGTGCCACCGATGTTTTATGAATTTTCATCATTCTCTGAAGGAGTTGATCGGCCTCCATACAACTACAAAAATCGACTTTGTCTCCAAATAAATCTATGACACCATCACACAATTATAATTTGGGTTTGGTGTGAAAGAGTTCATACTACTGTACTGATTTTTTTTCCCCAAAGCACATATAATTGCTTAATCAACCTCAGAGCTAATGATAGTTTTGTATGAAAATCTGTGGCTCTTTTGAGAAAATAGATGGTGTGTTTACTGCTCTGTGGTCCTCATAGTTCAAATAAGTCACATAGTTATGAGTAAATCATCACGTCCGATTCATCTGTTCTCCTCAGAGCCTGACAAGAAACACTGCCATTGAGGTGGCCAGCACCGTGAAGGCCCTGCACAATGAGACTGAGTCGCTGCTAGTAGGACGAGTGCCATTGGTGAGTTGATTTAGTGCCTTTAAAAGGGATAGTTCACCCAAAAATGAAAATTTGATGTTTATCTGCTTACCCCCAGGGCATCCAAGATGTAGGTGGACGGCTAATCAAAATGGTACTTACTTGCGCTTATCCGGATTGTTCAAACCGACTTAAAACTAAAAGATTACGTTCTCTCACGCGAACTCATTCGGGAGTGGTGACTTTCCACGAATTCCCAACTTCTGAGCCTGCTCGCCTGAAGTTATGGTTGATTGCTCGTCGGCTGGATATCAACACACCCATTAACGGTAACTACGCCAGAGCGTGTATACACCTCACATACCGGATGACGTGCGCACGCCCAAAGACAGTTGGACATAGTGGTGTATTAGAGGTAAAAAAATATATATAAATTCTGTTCGGTTTCTGGCACAAACTGATCATTTCGTGTCTTAGGACATCATTGTGTCGTCACGAGCCGCAGGGTTTAATTTGGATTTGTCTGTGCATGTTTTTTTTACTCTCATATATTTTGTTACCATTGCCATGCATTATACGACTGATAGACTGCAGCCGAGAAGCATCTGATACAAAGCTTATTCTTAAAGGAATAGTTCACCCAGAAATGAATTCATGTACTCACCCTCAGCCCATCAAAGATGTAGATCTGAGTTTGAGTTTGTTTCTTCAGCAGAACAGATTTGGAGGAATTTAGCATTACATCACTTGCTCACCAATGTCACCAGTTAGACCAACACAAAGCCATGAAATGGAGTGAGATGCCAGCTTATCTTGTGAGCAGTGATGGCTCTGAAAGAGCTCTCTGTCATCATTGACTCAGTCTTTGAGTTTATTTCTGTAGCAACTGGACCCTCCGCATGAAGAGCTGCTGTCCAGTGCCCTGCAGAGCGTTGAGGTTGAACTGGGCAAGCTGGCTGAGATCCCCTGGCTCTACCACATCTTACAGCCCAATGACGAGGAGGTGAGCAGCAAACGGAATGTGCCTAGATGTATACAGAGAAACCATATTATTTAGCCATCTACCTAAGCTTGTTCCCTACAGGGATAGTTTTAAAAAATGGACATTGTGGCATCATTTATTCACCCTCGTTTCATTACAAACCTGTGTAACCTTTTTTTCTCTTCTGTGAAACACAATGGAACATAGTTTTTACCATACAGTGAAAGTCAATGATGTTCGAACTCTTGACGTTCTTTCTAATATCTTCTTTTGTAAAGAAAATCTTTTGTTGTTTTGAAAATATCTACTTTCCAAAATGTCAACTACTCTAATATGTATACATAAACTACCATTCAGATGTATGGGGCAGAGTTAATAGAGTTAACTGAAACGAAAACCATTAAAAATAATTTTTGTTACTTAAATAAAATAAACGTTAATAAAATAAAATATATTAAAAAACTAATAGCCAAGGAGACATTTCTCATTTTTATTTAGTTTAACTTAATATACTAAAATAACTAAAACTGAAATAAAAATTATTATATAGACCTATTAAAAAAAATACAAAAAACACTAATTGAACTAATTGAAAATATCAATAAAATCTACAATAGTATATCTAAAAGATAACAAAATAATGCCAGTAGGGGGTCAGTAAGCCATTCATAATGTTACAAAAGATTTCTATTTGAAATAAATGCTGTTCTGTTTGAACTTTCTATTTATTAGAAAATACTAAAAATAAATAAATAAATTGTGTATCACGGTTTTCACAAATATATCGAGCAAATCAGCATATTAGAATAATTTCTGAAAGATCATGTGACACTGAAGACTGGAGTAATGATGCTGAAAATTCAGCTTTGATCACAGAAATAAATTACATTTAAACTATATTCAAGTAGAAAACTGTTATTTTAAATATTAAAAATATTTGTACACAATATCACTGTTTTTACTGGATTTTTGTTCAAATAAATTCAGCTCTTGTGAGATTTTATTATTATTTTTTTTTTTTCAATATTAAAAAAAATCACATTAAATTTACATAAAAAAATCTTTCTGACCCTAAACTTTTCAACAGTAATGTACATGTGTTTTTCAGTTCTTTGCCTCTGAGACTGACAGGTCATTTTGTGTGAGACAGGATAATTCGCTTGAGTACGGAAAAAGAAACAGTCGGAGTGGCATGTTTCGCATAGTGCCAAAGTTCAAGAAAGAGAAAGCCCCAAAGAAGTCCAGCCCACAGTCAGGTAAGTGTGTGTGTGTATGTGTGTGTGTGTGTGTGTGTCCACATATACTTGAATATCCTCACAAGAGATGGACACTAAAATCATGGATGCCTCACGCTTTGTTGCATTCATAGTCATGTAAAAGTGTTGTAGTGTCACATTTTGCTGTTTTGATTGGAAAAGATGCAAAAGCAGGACACTGAGACTGAACTTGTTTTTTATTTTTATTTTTTTCAAACAATAATGGTTCGTGATTGCTGACAATGTGGGGACTGTTAAAGGAAGTGATGGCCCATGGAGTCAGTGACATGATGATAGAGAGTGCCATACATGCTGTACATCCTCTTCTGAGAGGACTCTCTGTTCATGTCCAGTGGTCCTCAGTCCAACCCAACCATCCATGAGCACCCCTACACTCCTCTGGTCATGGTGTTGTCCTGTGAGTCAGAAACAGTCCATGTGTCTACACATGAACAGCAGGCACAAAACAAGGTGTACCGCGCAGAAGGGGAACAACACAAACCCAAACATGTCATACTGCACATGTGCTACACATGTAACGCTTAAAGGTGAAGTGTGTAATTCCTGTCACAGGCAGCAGTGAGTGGACAGAAATGTGTGAAATAAGGATTGTTTTCCAAACAGGTGTCCCAAACACTCCTTCCACCCAGACTCCCGCCAAACCCATAGTCCAGTTGAAGCAGACATTGACATATTGAGCCACTCAAACAAACGGAACTATGTTTGGAAAGTGCCACAGTGTTTATAACAGTCTTTTGTAGCCAGACTTTCTTCATGAAGTCTGGTTTATACGGCAGAGACTGTCGGACTGACACATGCCCAAGATCATTTGTGACCCTGGACCACAAAACCAGTCTTAAGTTGCACAGGTATATTTGTAGCAATAGCCAACAATAGATTGTATGGGTCAAAATGATCGATTTTACTTTTATGCCAAAGATCATTAGGATATTAAGTAAAGATCATGTTCCATGAAGATATTTAGTAAAGTTCCTATCGTAAATATATCAAAACCTAATTTTTGATTAGTAATATGCATAGCAAAGAACTTCATTTGGACAACTTTAAAGGGGATTTTCTCAGAATTTTGATTTTCAAATAGTTGTATCTCGGCCAAATATTGTCATACATCAATGGAAAGCTTATTTATTCAGCTTTCAGATGATGTATAAATCTCAATTTCCAAAAATTGTCCCTTATGACTGGTTTTGTGGTCCAGGTAACATTTTCTTTTTTTTTTCATAATGGTAAAAAAACTCAAATATATTTTTATCCTCCAAATATTGGCAAAAATGTATTATTGAATGAATAATAAAAAAAAAAATGTACTGTATATTTTAAACATTATTATTATTATTATTATTATTAATGTGTATTTTACACATTCATATTATTCTTAATAATAGTAATTTTTGCATAAAATAATTTTTATGTGTTTTTAGTGTTTTCCTTGATTTCATATTAGCTGGTGAAAAAAGTAATTTCAAATGATTATTATTATTATTATTATTAGCAATTAATTAACTAATTAATTATAAATAATAGTAATAACAATAATACAAATATATTAGTGCAGATTATTTATTAGTGCAGATTTAATGGCACTAACCTTGAGCGACTAATTCTTTCTGGAGTTGTCTGCACATAAAACAAATTTAAAAATAAATAAATTACACACATCACCTTTACTCCTTGTTGAAACAGACCAGATTTCTGAGGATAGTGCATACTTGGTACATTCTTTCCAAAAAGGATTGCAAGGTAATCAAAGTAGACTCTCTACTTGTTTACAAAATATAATCCATCATATTCTTTGACATTTTCAGGCGTAGTTATCCAGGGCAAATCTGCACGCGTCCACACTCTTAAATTGAACGTAGGCTTTAACGTGTCCGTCTGCTACGGGGATTTAACATGCCATCAACAACAACAGAGCGCAGTGTATTTTCTTCCTGCCAGCGGACGATCCGAGCACAGGAGCGTTAGGTCGCACAGGCTTCAGCCTCCCGTTCCCTCCTCCTCCTCCTCTCTGTCTCTGTGTCTGCTCTTAATGGGATGATGGTGGACGTGCCACTGTGATAACCTGCATGCCAGAAACGCCTCTGGGTGTGCCAGTGACCAAATCGAACCTGTTTAACCCCCTCTTTGCCAGCTGCTGCCGCCACTTTTCTCTGTGTCTTCTTTTTCCTGTTTGATTTGATTTTGGTCCCCTTTTCCTTTTGTGGTTGTTTTTGACTTGTTCCTCCTCTCGGCCTGACCCTGTTTGCTTGTGTCCTGTGAGTGTACGGGGGTTGGACACTGAAGGGGGCTTCTCGCTCTGTACTTGTGTAGTTCAGAGGTGGGGCACTGAGGAGGTGGCCGCCTGGCTGGAGCAGCTCAGCTTGGGAGAATACAAAGAGACCTTCATCCGCCACGACATCCGCGGCTCCGAGCTCCTGCACCTGGAGAGGAGAGACCTCAAGGTATACACACAACCCCTTTCTGTGCCTCACGATGTCCCTCAGATCAACCGAAACGCTCTTTCTCTGTCCATCTCGCTCTTTGACTCTCTCTCTCTCTCTGTCATTTTACCTGTCACCCTGTTTGCTATTATGTGCTGCACTGCTCTGCTTGGCTTCCTCTGTGCAAGTGTCCTTCGGGTCTCCGAATACTTCCACAACTAACCGCCTGATGCACGTAGGGTTATTTTAAGTGGGCTAGGCTTGAAAGACGCTAGCGGGGCTCTGAAGATGCGGTGGTGTGATGGGCAGCTCCACACTGACATGCCTCTGTTTGTGTAGCTCATGAGTACAGTCAACATGTTTATGTGTGTGTGTGATTCGGGGAATGCTTTGAACAAATCAGGCCCTGTTTACACTTGGTATGAACATCCGTTTCAGGTGATCTCATCAGAAGTGATCGTAAGGGGAAGATCTCGAATTTCTTGACTACTTACAATACCGTTCAAAAGTTTGGGGTCTGTAAGATTTTTAAAATGTTTTTTTAAAAGAAGTCTCTTCTGCTCACCAAGTCTGCGTTTATTTGATCCAACAAAAAAAAAACACAATAAAAACAGTAATATTGTGAAACATTACTACATAATTTTAAATAACTGTTTTATATTTGAATATATTTTGAAATGTAATTTATTCCTGTGATTTCAAAGCTGAATTTTCAGCATCATTTCTCCAATCTTCAGTGTCACATGACCCTTCAGAAATCATTCTAATATGCTGCTTAAGAAACATTTATTATTATTATCAGTGTTGAAAACACTGTAATATTTTGTGGAAACCGTGGTACTTTTATCAGGGTTGTTTTATTTGAATCAGAAATCATCATATATGTATTTACTGTCAATGGCACCCTTGCTGAATAAATATATTAATTTCTTAATAAAATGTCTTACTGACTCCAAACTTTTGCTAAACAGTGTCACTAATTATGTCACAGTGTTTCTGCATGTTGACAAGGCGGTATAAAGGAAAAACAAGTACTGAAATGTTGGCACATTTTTGCCATAATTCTGACGTTTCAAGCTGTATGCATTATTTTCGTTGAGAAACTGTATTATATTAACTTCAGATGTGTTTCACATGATTTATTCACTAAACTCATTATTTGTGTCACTGCATTTGACAGTCGTTCTCAACTGGTGTCTCCTGACACAAACAGTCACAGGTCTGGTCTGAAATGCAAATTTAAAAAATCATATTAAAATGCATTGTTATTATAGGAAAATATCAACTTTTTAAGAGAGGAGAAAACGCCAGCAAAACCAATTGAGACCTAATAATATAATATAATTACACTACAAATGCAATGCTGTCATGTACTTTTCTCCACATGAAGTTTGAGTCCTGAGATGCAATTATGAGATGTAAACAGGGCCTCATTTACAATGGTTTACCGGTTATAGCTGTATAGTTGAGCTATTTCAAACGATAAATCTGTCTAGGATTATCACTTGAATGGTCCAATATATTATACAATTTAGCACAGTGATAGAGCACTATAAACGTCCTCACCAGAAACTCGGTGCTTTCATGTGCACTTGATGCAGAAATAAATATGTCATAATACGTTCAATAAATATATTATAAATCCTCATGAGTCACACCTCCCAGTGAATAATTACATAAAGTGTTGGTGAAAGCAGCTCAGTGTTGTGTAGTGCTGGATGTCTATGTGTGAGGTGCTCTGGTCACACTTATCACAAGCACTAGTGAACCTTGGACTGTGCCATTTTACGCCTCTGTTTTGTCCCCCCATTTCAAACATCCCTGCCATTTAGCTGGTCTAACCTTATTCTGTCTCTAGGGATGTCCTCAAACATTTTTTGAAAACTTAATTGGGACATAAATAGATCTGAGTGTTTCAGCTGTAAACCAGTCAAGCTCAAATTCAGCGGTATTGTGACATTTGCTGTCACTGGATCAGCTGCATTGTTTTAACCCGAGGTTAACCTGGGTTATTGTGTTTCGTTAACTATTGATCAACTGATATTGGTGTTGTAATGGCTGATGCTGATAGAAATATCTAGAGAGCAGAGTAGACGACGACCAATATAATGGCGATATATAATTAAATGAATAGCAAATATAGTACATAAATAGTTTAAATGGAAACTTACTTTAACATAATGAATCTGTATCTGTCTAATGCCTCGTTTAGATTAGCCTGACTGCCACTAGATGTCACTTTTTCTGTGGCCTTATCTCAAACCTACGACTTAGATGGTTTCATTATACTTTGGGGAGACACCTGGAAAACCGATCTAGCCTATACTTTTCACAAAAGGCCCAGATCTATCAGAAGTCCAGCAGATGATGCAAAATGAGGCGTTTTACATAATTCATCCTTTTGCTAACAAATAAATGGAATACCTCAGTGCGAGTGTAACACGGAGAAATAGTACACATTATTAATTTACATATACTACTGACATTGTAATGAATGAAATTTGTCATTACCCTTTAAGAAATGCGAGTATTTTTGTTTGAAAATGATCATTAAAGGGATAGTTCACCCAAAAATGATTTTTTTTGTTTATCTGCTTACCCCCAGGGCATCCAAGATGTAGGTGACTTTGTTTCTTCAGTAGAACACAAACGGAGATTTTTAACACAAACCGTTGCAGTCTGTCAGTCATATAATGGAGGTGAATGGGAATCACGGCTTTGAGAGTCAAAAAAACATACACAAACAAAACCAAATTAAACCCTGTGGCTCGTGACGATACACTGATGTGTAAAAGATGTGCAAGAAACTGAACAGTATTTATATAGTTTTTTACCTCTGATTCACGCAATGTCCGAACTGTTCGAACTCTCCTGAGCGGCGGCACGTCCTCCTGAGCGCGTTCTCAACAGCCGGGGCGTGAGGCGTCTTCTTCTTCGTGCTTTATGGCGGATCGCAGACTTATAAGTGCATTACCGCCACCTATCTCTCAAGTGGACCATTGACACTCTATCTACAATCTCAATTAGGAGTGTCAGTGGTCTACTTGAGAGATAGGTGGCGGTAATGCATGGGAAAAAAGCTTGTCAACGAACACTTTTCGTTACACAAAAAAAGCACAAAAAAAAATGGTAATAATGACAGACACAACATTTTCTGCAATCAAATGATATCGCTTGGAACATAAAATATTTAAATTCTATTTTAATATTTGTTTAAATTTTTTTAATGACATTTGACCTTGAACTTTATTTTAAGGTATCCCTGTTACAATGTAGTTAAACAAATCAGTGCTGAGTAATATTAATTAAAACCTGGACTTACTATAGCTTTAGGGTTAGGGTAAGGTGGTTTAGGATTGGTTGCTTGTAATTATGCAGAAGTTGCTGTTATTACTGTTATTACTGTTATTACTGTACTAAGTATCTGTGTGTAGCAAAGACACTATAATAAAGTGTTACCAAAATCTTATTGTTTTGAAACTGTGCTTTGAAAAACTCGGTTTAAACTTGGGTTAAACTGCAGCTTAGTCGGTTTATGATATCAATAGTGCAATAAAAATTTGTTTTATTCCGCAAAATAAAAGAAAGAATCCAAAAGTAGTTAAATGCAACAAGTAAAAAAAAATGCAACGATTTATACGTAACTTTTATACGTAACGCCTCATTCTGAGTGCACTTCTGTTTGTCTGATTCCTCTAGGATCTGGGGATCTCGAAGGTGGGTCATATGAAGAGAATTCTCCAGGGCACTAAGGACTTGGCCAAGAGTTCGATGGTGGACCTGTGAGAGACATCAACACACATTCCGTTCGTGAGAGAAGAGGAGTTGCAGAGGGAGCTCCGGAGTGGGAAGTGCTTTGCTGTCGTGGATCTCTGTAAGAATAGCTTGTAGAAAAGCTAGGGATGTTTGTTTTCGAGCAAGTGCTGGTGCCAAAACGACAAGGATTGTGTCCCAAGACTTTTAGACCCATAGTAAAGCCATTCCTCCCTTATCGCATCGACGGCACAATCAGGTATGCAATTCTCATCGTGCACGTGACCTCTGGCCTCTATTACAGATTCCAAATCAAGTAGCAGAACAGGACTTCCAAACCGAGAGGAGAGGAGCACATGGCCTCTGAGTAGCTCACTGGCTCTTTGCCTTGCGGTAGATGGCAACAATAGGAGGGCGATGTGATGTGTCAGCAATATTCTGCTTTTGACAGCACTGTTTACATTTTAAGGAGACGGGAAAAAGACTGCTGGAGTATCGCAATCATAGTAGTGCGGCGGTGCAGTCTAGGAAAGGTCAAAGGGGGTTTTCTTCGCCAGTGACATACTGATGCATGGTATGCTTGCTATATTTGGATAGCTGTTTTACTGCATGATCTGCGTCTTGTTTTTTATTGTACAAATTTACACTTGAACAAGTTTTATATGAATTTAGTATAATGCCATTTGTTACTACTGAAGCATCCCTTTGGTCTAAGTAGACTGCTGATTTATTTCTATTTATCTGTCTGCATGGAAACCTTGTGTCAAAGCAGTGTCATGTGCCATATTTATTGTCAGATGAACTTTATTGGTAAGAAATGTTTTAATCTTACAGTAGGACGTTAGGTAAGTCGGTGAAATAAGTACCAAAGCGAATGTCCCCTGGTTTATGTTCTTTAAAACATTTCAAGTTTAGTTTTCCCCGCAAATGGTCAAATCTGAAGTAGTTCAGAAAAACATGAACAAGGCGTCTCTTTGTAGCTTAAAACGTATTATTATACATTAGTTGAAATAGGACTTCTATTGTTTTGAATAAGAAATTGCAGTTGACCTGCAACATTACATAGTTGATATTTACTGAGTTCAGGAACCCAGTGCAAGTTTGATAGGATCATCTACATTTGGTTGGTGGCATTACAGGGTATAAGATATTGTTTGTTTGTTAATATATGCACTGTATATAAGTCTAAACTGTTAACTCCAGTTATGAGTAAAGCCTTTGTATAATAGAACGCTTACATGATATTATCAGATGACACATTTATTTGTGTATAGAGCACCATAACACCTTTGTGAATTATTCTGTTAAGTAATCGCCTTTACACGTTAAGTGCAGTTGTACTCTATGGAAGGTGCAATATTGTATTTATTTTGATACAGTTCTTCTCTATGAAGCTTTATTATGTGAGGTTTTTCCATGGAAAACTAAAAAGATAAACTTCACACATTTAATCAGTTTTGGATTAAGGCGTACTTTGGGTCAGACAAATCAGGCCATGTTCTCGCCAAAATTCATAAATCTTCCATAAGCAAATTGTTGATCCTGTCTAACCGTGCTTCCAGGATAATTTGCTAGACGGCTGGATGTTTCCTCACAGCGACTATAAAACTGTTGTGCCTCTATTTTTTCAGTAAAATGGAACATTCCGAGCTCGGAGCTACACGTAGTTCTACATAAGCCAACCCGACCATCAGTGCACCTGGGACTCATAACAGTGGATTTTTGTTGATGTTATATTATAATGTTCCTCTAGAGGGTGTTCGATAACATCATAGTAGTACTTGATATACATACAGAGCGAAAGAGAGTAGTGTCGAAAAAGATGTGGTGTTCCCAAACAAGAAATGCTATTCTACCCACAATTTACCTGAACTGAGAATTCAAACAAATATGGAGTCCCTGGAGGACTGGCTTTGGTCTGTTAGGTGGAACCGAGCAGGATGTTTTTAAAAAGAAAAATACACATTTGAAGAGTTTGGTGAGAGTTTAGGCATTCTTATCAAATGATGGGACTAAAAATTAGACTTAATTCACGACAGCATTCATTAATCAATTATAGATTACAACTGGTTTTGCTCCAGGATCCGGATTTCGCCTTCAGCGTCACATGGCGCCAAACGCAGGGCCGAATAGTTTATTGTACACAAAGGAATAAGAAAATGTCTTTAAAAGTCATTAATATTATCATGAACTGCATAGAACATTGACAATATTGTGAATGCGCAAACAGTACAAGTGTGATTTACACTTTTTATAGCTTGTGTGTTTGGTTTCTAAATGCTCTCGGCAGCCAATAATTCACCACATAAAACACATTATGGTCTGCACAAACCATGTTTATTCTTGTTGTAAGTGAACCCGTATTTAATGTAGTTTGGCCTTGTCCATATTGACATTATGTCTAGCCTCCACCAAATGAAAGATGAACTTAATACCCTCCAGTTTGATTGGACGCATAATGCTGGACGTACAAATTGAAAGATGAGGAAAACAATTTCTCCTCTCTTTTAAAAGTTGATAAGCCTTTTTATATTTCTATCCTAACTACACACAATTATACAGTTAATGGCATTCTAGCAGATGAGAATCACTGGCGTCCATAATAAAGACACAACAGTGCGGCCTGCTTTTATCAGCAATTTGTCCATTGCGGTTTAATTGGCAACTAAATGTATCTCACTTCCCGTCTTCTCTCATTAGTGAGCATCTGCTGAGGTTTCAGCATCTGCCTGTAGGCATTTCAGGTTAGCTGTTTAATCCATCGGCAGGCCCACATGAAATCTGCGCCAGCAGAACTCCGCGAAAACCTCTGCCCCTTTTTAAAACCCATTCACAGATATTTTCTCTAAAATCAATGCATCTGGGCTTATTCATAGGTGACAGAAAAATTAAAAAACTGTAATCTGATAAACATTTGATCCGACAATCAAATGGGCCATTTATAGCAACAGTTCTGTTTGTGGTTATATAAAATCAAAACCTATGTGCACATACGTCCACGCATTCCGAAACACAACTGAATGTACTGATATATGCTTATCAGATATGCATTTTTGAGTGACCGCATTATAAAAGGTAATTACCCCAACTAGCTAGAATCATTACCAAAGACACAAGATCATTTCCAGAACACTACAAAGCTCCCCGAAGCCCGGTTTAATTGGCCTTAACATGATCTCTTTTTGACAGCTATAGCAGATCGACCTTGTATATGGTGCCTCTGTATAGGTCATTTGTTCACAACAGACTCAAATCACACAAGTGCAGTCTTCCTCTCATTGCCACACTAAACACATGTGCACATGATCACATGAACCTCAGTTCAGTTCTCAAGCCAACACATGAGTGTTTTTCATTGGACTATGAGTGACGATGGGCTTCGGCTTATGGCGAACGTAAAGCTGTAAACTGCCTGGTTTTTCAAAAACAAATTAATTTGAGGAATTTGTAGAGCAAGGTAACATCTTTGACATGATTAAATCAAGTAAGAGAAGCGTGATGCGAGTTTCATTTGTTTACATTGTGTTCACAATGGCACAGTTTCATTTTTAAGACTACATGTATAGGTATATTTACAATACTTGCATATTTATTAAGGTTAAACAACTGATGTGTATGTGTTTTCACTATTGGGATATAATGTTATGGTAGTCACTTGTATTGATATCTGGATGATTTTGGTAAGTAGTAGGTAATTTTTATGACTACTAAGTGACTGTTTTCTGTGCCTTTTTATCGTAGATGCATGGTTAACTATTTATTACAATATGGAGGTCACTGAGATGTGTATTTTTGTATCCTGATTAAGTGTTTCGATTTTGATGTACATTTTGAGGTGGTAAAACGCTGCCAGTTGATATCTTCCTTCTTCAATAAAATTGAATGCATACACAATCTGTGTCTTGGATATTTGACTTATTAATTTGAATGTGTAAGTACATTAAATATGCATTAACACATCATAGAATTAACACAATGGAATAATAGACTTAGTTTTCAATAATGCCATATATTATATTATGGTAAGGATTTTGTGTTAGGTCTGTGACAACATTATTATAAAAACAAATATTACAATTGTGCTTAAAAACAACAAAGAAGTGGATACGGCTAAGATTTTGAGAGATGGAAGCCTGTTAGTAATATGTAAAACAGAAGAACAAAAAAACAAAGCACTAAAAATTGATAATGTTTGCAAGAAAAAAGTGAATGAAAGGAAGATGTTGGGTGAGAGACGAATGAAACAGGGAGTGATAACAGGCATTCCAATCGAAGAAGATCTAGAAAGGCTCAAACAAAGTATTTCTGGAGGTGAAGTGAGTACAATAAAAAGGTTGAAAAAAACAATGAATGGGGAAAGGGTTGATAGTTTATCAGTTCTTTTGGAGTTTCAGGATTCAGTGCTTCCAGAAAGAGTCAAAATTGGATATATGAGCTATGCAGTGAGGCCATATATTCCTCCCCCACTCCGCTGTTTTAGATATCAGAGATATGGACATATGCCAGCGGTGTGCAAAGGAAAACGAAAATGCCCTAAGTGTGGAGGGGATCATAAAATTGAAAATTGTGAAGAGAAGGTACAAGACAAGTGCTGTAATTGCGGGTGGCGACATAGGGTAACATACAGTGGATGTAATGTAAGGAAGAGAGCTGTGGAAATTGAACAAGTGAAAGTGGTAAACAACATAAGTTATGCAGAGGCAGTGAAGAAGGTCCAAGAGCAAAGGAGAAGTGATGATACTGACAAAGATAAGGACATCTCGAGACAAGAGGTTGATCAAGCAGTGGAAAGCAGCACAAATCTGACAGTGGATAGGCTGATTTTGTTTATTGCTTATGTAATTAATTGTACGGACCAAGTCAGACACAAAACAGAGAAAATTAAAATAATTGTGAAGGGAGCTGAAACTTTTTTGGGTATAGACAACATATCTTGGGAAAATATCAATAAAAGGCTGGAAGTTGATGGGAAGTCGGGAGATGCAGGTGATAAGACAACTTGAATATTGTACAATGGAATGCAAGAAGCTTGTTAGCAAATGGTCAAGAGTTTAAAGGTTTTATAAAAGGGTTTAAAAAGAAACCAGAAATCATATGCATTCAGGAAACCTGGCTTAAACCAGTTTTAGATTTTAGTATTAAAGGTTAAGATAGTATACGCAGGGATAGAGAGGAAGATACTGGGGGAGGGTGTATAATATTTGTAAAACAAGGAATACAATATAAGGTTTTAGGGAAAGGAAAGGAGTTGGAATTTATAATAATAGAAGTATTGGGAAAAAAAGGAAATGTTAAAATTATAAATTTTTTATAATCCATGTAAAAGATTATCACTAGAGGTATTGGATGAATTGATTGTATACATTTAGAAGGGAAAATCATATGTTGCGGAGATTTTAATGCTCATAGCACGTTATGGGACAATTGTAAAGATGGGAATGGAATAGTGATTGAAGAATGAATGGAGATTAAGGATTTAGTATGTTTAAATGATGGAAGGGGAACAAGGATTAATGTAAGAAAAGGAACAGAAGCAGCTATTGATCTTACACTTGTTTCAAATTCACTGGCGGGTATATGCTTATGGGAGGTGTTTAGAGAAACGACT
>NW_015505945.1:65107-65679 GCF_001515645.1 Sinocyclocheilus grahami
TCGGGAGATGCAGGTGATAAGACAACTTGAATATTGTACAATGGAATGCAAGAAGCTTGTTAGCAAATGGTCAAGAGTTTAAAGGTTTTATAAAAGGGTTTAAAAAGAAACCAGAAATCATATGCATTCAGGAAACCTGGCTTTTTAGATTTTTAGATTTTAGTATTAAAGGTTAAGATAGTATACGCAGGGATAGAGAGGAAGATACTGGGGGAGGGTGTAGTAAAACAAGAAAACAAGGAATACAATATAAGGTTTTAGGGAAAGGAAAGGAGTTGGAATTTATAATAATAGAAGTATTGGGAAAAAAAGGAAATGTTAAAATTATAATTTTTTATAATCCATGTAAAAAGACTATCACTAGAGGTATTGGATGAATTGATTGTACATTTAGAAGGGAAAATCATATGTTGCGGAGATTTTAATGCTCATAGCACGTTATGGGACAATTGTAATGATGGGAATGGAATAGTGATTGAAGAATTAATGGAGATTAAGGATTTAGTATGTTTAAATGATGGAAGGGGAACAAGGATTAATGTAAGAACAGGAACAGAAGCAGCTATTGATCT
>NW_015505945.1:65802-84008 GCF_001515645.1 Sinocyclocheilus grahami
AGGTTGATAAGGTTAATAATGATATTTGTAATGCTATATTGTTGGCAGCAAGTCAGACTATTCCAAAGAAGGGAGGTAAGAAAAAAAAGAAGATTGTACCATGGTGGACAAAAGAATGTGATCAAGCAATTCAATCTCGAAATAAAGCTTTTAAAAGGTTAAAAAAGCATCATAGTTTTCAGAATTTTATTGAATATAAAAGGAAGCAAGCAAATGTACGGAGAATCATCAAATATACAAAAAAAGAGTTTTGGAGGAAGTTTTGTAACACAGTGGGAAGGGAAACAGAAATAGGTCAAGTATGGGGAATGATAAAACGAATGAATGGGATAAAAAGAGAGTTTGGGTATCCAATTTTAAGGGATGGAGATACAACAGCTGTAAAAGATGAAGAGAAAGCAGAAATGTTGGCGAAAAATTTTGTTAAAATACATAAATCAGACAATATTAGTGAGGAGGGAAAAAGAGGAAGGGAAAGGACGTTGGAGCAGTATAAAGAGATAATACAGAATGAGGAATACAATAATGATCAACTAAATATGACATTTACGAAGTCAGAGTTAAATCGAGCTCTTAGAAAAACCAGGAAATCAGCTCCAGGTATGGATCAGATTTGCTATTTAAAATGGTGAATGAAAGGTTAATGTATCATGTGGAAAATAATCAATTTTTATCCAAATATCAGAGTGGTTTTAGGAGAGGGAGAAATACAATGGATCCGGCTGTGTGTTTAGAACACGAAATAAGAAAAGCACAAATAAATAGAGAGAGTGTAGTGGCTGTCTTCTTTGACATAGAGAAAGCATACGACATGATGTGGAAAGAGGGGATGTTAATCAAATTATGTAAGTTAGGTATCAAAGGTCAAATGTATAGATCGAGGATTTTTTATCAGGAAGAGCAATAAAAGTGAGAATAGGAAATAGTTATTCAGAAAAGTTTGTGATTGAAAATGGAACTCCACAAGGAAGTATAGTGAGCCCTTTATTGTTTTCCATAATGATAAATTATGTGTTTGAAAATCTGGATAATGGGGTGGGGTTTTCACTCTTTGCTGTGTTTGAAAATCTGGAAAACAGGAAAGGAGTTGGAATTTATAATAATAGAAGTATTGGGAAAAAAAGGAAATGTTAAAATTATAAATTTTTTATAATCCATGTAAAAGATTATCACTAGAGGTATTGGATGAATTGATTGTATACATTTAGAAGGGAAAATCATATGTTGCGGAGATTTTAATGCTCATAGCACGTTATGGGACAATTGTAAAGATGGGAATGGAATAGTGATTGAAGAATGAATGGAGATTAAGGATTTAGTATGTTTAAATGATGGAAGGGGAACAAGGATTAATGGTATAGTGAGCCCTTTATTGTTTTCCATAATGATAAATGATGTATTTGAAGATCTGGATAATGGGTTGGGGTTTTCACTCTTTGCTGATGATGGGGCAATCTGGAAAACGGGAAGGAATATTGACTTTATTGTTAAAAAAATTACAGGTGGCTATTGCAATAGTTGAAGAATGGTCATATAAATGGGGTTTTAAATGCTCAGTGGACAAAACAAAGATAAAGTTTTTTACAAGGAAAAAAATTGGAAGTGAGGTAAAGGTGCTTCAAAAGGTTCTTCAAGCGATGCCATAGAAGAACCATTTTTGGTTCCACAAAGAACCATTCAGTCAAAGGTTCTTTAAAGAACCATCTCTTTCTTACCTTTTTGTAATCTGAAGAACCTTCTTTCGCCACAAATAACCTTTTGTGAAACAGAAAGGTTCTTTAGGTGTTAAAGGTTATTTATGGAAACATTTAGACAAAAAGGTTCTTCTATTGCATCGTGAAGCACCTTTACTTTTAAGAGTGTAGTCAAGAGCATCCAACACTAGATACTTTAAAGCCCTGTTGGGAAAAAATTAAAAGTTTTGGCTGGACAGTGATACAGAAAGCAACAGAACTTGAAGTTAATCAGTTAAATGTTAGTCCAACTGTACTGCTACACTCTTAAAAATAAAGGTGCTTCAAAAGGTTCTTCAAGCGATGCCATAGAAGAACCATTTTTGGTTCCACAAAGAAGCATTCAGTCAAAGGTTCTTTAAAGAACCATCTCTTTCTTACCTTTTTGTAATCTGAAGAACCTTCTTTCACCACAAAGAACCTTTTGTGAAACAGAAAGCTTCTTCAGATGTTAAAGGTTCTTTATGGAACCATTTAGACAAAATGGTTCTTCTACAGCATCGTGAAGCACCTTTATTTTGTAGGAGTAGCGTTTACTGTTCCAGAATTGCATTTATCAGTAAGGGAAAGGATCAGTGATGAGTTATCAGTTTATACAGGGGAAATGATTGCACTATTATTAGCAATACAGTGGATAGAAGAGATAAGACCTTTGAAATCAATTATTTGTTCGGATTCATGTTCATCATTGGTTAGTTTACAGTACAGCCACTCGGAGAGTAGACCAGACATTTTAATGGAAGTAATGCAAACGTTATATAGAATTCAAATGATGGGGAGTACAGTGGTATTTGTATGGGTGCCGGCGCATATTGGTGTCCAAGGAAATGAAAACTGCAGATAAAGAAGCAAAAGAAGTGGTTAAAAACAACGACATTTTTAACCGCTATTATTAAGAAAAGACTGAAAGAAAGGTGGCAAAAACAATGGGATAAGGAGAAAAAAGGTGGGTGGTTTTACAGAATTCAAAGGAAAGTGGGAGAGATGAGAAGTGCAGGGAAAAACAGGAGAGATGAGATCGTAATATCGAGGATGAGATGTGGACACACAAGACTAAATAGCACACTTTTTAAAATGGGTAAACATGAATTCTGTGGACAAGAAGAAACAGTGGAACATGTTATATTGCACTGTCAGAAATATGAGACTGAAAGAAGGACGCTAATGCAACATTTAGAAAATTTTTTATACCGAGATATATTTTACAAAATAATTCATGGAATTAATGCTATAGTTTTATTTTTCAGTTCCTTAAAATGACTAATTTGTGGGAGAGAATTTAAAAAATATATATATATAAATAAAAGGAAAAAAAAATGGGAAGAAAGTCCATATTTGATCCACACTGTCCATTCCAGTTGGTGGCGGAAATACACCATTTTGTTGTTTGTCAACCGCCAATAAAATTTCAAGAAGAAGAAGAAGAAGAATCACTGATTCTCCCATCATTGTCTCTGCGCTCAACTTCTCCCAGCCGCCGCTCTGGGTTCGATTACTTTCGCCTGCTCGTCTTGTTTTCGTGAAATGAACGGACGTCAGAGCAGCTAGCTTCCTTCTGCACGGCTCTGTCGTTACAAGGTGAGACGTGCCTCATTTACATTTGTCTGTCATTTTCCAGCATTCATCCCATAGCGCAGAGTAACGTTAGATACGACCCCCTCGAGCGGTGTCAGAGATATGTTTTGATGTTTTGACGGGCCTGATGCTAATGCTAGCCAGCGGTGTCTGCAACGACAGCATCAGGCTTTAGCATTAACCACACAAAAACATGTTACTGATAATGCGTTTACATGCACTGTTCCTGAGGAAAATCTGCGATAATTCAGTCTTAATGCCTGTCCTGTGGCGAAGCCTGAAAATGAAGACACATGAATCACCAAACCAAAAATATGAGAGACCGGCATCAGATATGAGATGAGTTACATGACTGCAGATCAAGTGACAGCGTGAGGAGCTTCGAAACGGGTGTTAAAAGAGGTGTGGACATCTGGAGCTGTCACGGGTGATGAAGCGCATCTTAAGATCGCAAATGTTACAGTAAGGGTGTTATAGCCAGGAATCACAAATGAGGTTTTGCACACAGCCACTCCCCTTTTATAAGCTGGGAACAGATCTCATGAACATCTGTTGATTTCAGGAAATCTTCTGACTCTGCTCATGCTCTCCGCACAGATCACATGCAGCAGCCAGTGCCATCACTTGCATCACAGGCTTGGTGTAAATGTGCTTATTTTGTATGCTGAATTCTTAGAAGCAGTGTTTACCTTTGCAGTCCCCACCCACACACAGTCATGCTGAAGTGCATCAAAGTCTGACCTATTTCAGCATTCAGGTGTGAACGGTTGTTCAGTCAGAAAGCCCAGCTGCGCTGTGCAAGGTTCAGTACTGTGGAAATGCTCAGGGCCAGCAGAAATCAAGCTCTGCGCCATCAAGGGGACTGCAACCAGTTGCAACACACCTCTTCATAATTCAGTGAATGTGTAAGACTTTCTTTCCTCTGCAGAGGAATGTTGGTAACCAAGCCATTTTGGTGCCCATTTTATTTTATTGTATGGACAAAAAAAACACAGAGACATTTCTTGAAATGTTTTCTTTTGTGTTTGAAAACCCTGTTTAAAGGGATAGTTCACCCCAAAATTAAAGGGGTCATATGATGCTATTTTAAAGATCATTGTTTTGTGTATTTGGTGTAACAGAATATGTTGACATGCTTTAATGTAAAAAAAAAACAAATTTTCAAATACTGTACATTATTGTAGGTCCTCTATCAAGTTCAAGTCTGCTTTATTGTCAATTCTTCCACATGTACAGCACATACACACAGAGAATTGAAATTGCTGATCTGGAAATCGCTTTAAAATTCTGCCAGCATTTACTGACCCTCATTTTGTTCCAAACCTCTATGAGTTTCTTTCTTTCTTACATAAAAGAAGATATTTTGAAGAACGCTGGTAACAAAACAGTTGCTGGTAGCCATTGACTTCCATAGTATTTTATTTATATATATATATATATATGGAAGTCAATGGCTACCAGCAACTGTTTTGTTACTAGCGTTCTTCAAAATATCTTCTTTTATGTTCAGCATAAGAAAGAAACTCAAACAGGTTTGGAAAAGCTTGAAGGTGAGTAAATGATGACAGAATTTTCATCTTTGGGTGAACTATCCCTTTAAAGATAATTATGAGAATTGCAAAAGAATGCCAATATTGCATTCAGTTGTATTAAAATAGAACATAAAAATCTTATGTTCTATAATTTTGTGTCTGTGTATATGTAATATAACAAAGAGTGAAAAATTTAAGGGGGTCTGAATACTTTCCATACCCACTGTATATATATTAAACTGGATTTCATCATATTTCATGTAAATACTATAAGGCATTAGTTAAAAATCCTATTCACTTTATCCATAGGGGAATTGATTATTAACAATAACTCATAAACCATTAAAGAGTTTGATAATTAATGGTATATGGTTTTGTTGAAACCGTCAGTATGCATTATTTTAACTTATTATCATGTTTAAATTTCTGGTGAAAAACTACGTTACCCATCATTCTGCAAAGTAATCTCCTCCAATCAAAAACCCTTCTATATTTGTGTATATGCACATTTTGGGATAGCCTAAATGTAAAATGTATCTATTGTTTCTGTATTAACAATCGTCATCTTTAAGTCAAGTTTTATATTTCTCCATTGTTTTTTATCATTCACAATGCTTCATGGGATTGTAGTTCTTTCCCATCATTAAAGTGGTTAAATACACAGTTCAAAATTTTTAATACTGTTTTGCTTAAAAAAAGAAAGAAAAAAAGGTTGTAATGTAACTTGTGAATGATTCTCCTCTTAGCTCAAAAAATACCTTTTAAAAATCCCTATGGGGAAAAATAGTTCAGAAACCAAGGCCGCTGAAAACATAGGTGTGTACTGTAGCACTCCATTAAAAATAAACAGGCCATCAGTTCATAGGCCTTGAACAAACATATTTGTCAGGCCGTAAACAAGAGGTGTATTATAATTAGTCTGAGCAAGCATTCAGGGAGAGCTTTAGTTCTGAGTCCTTATTAACCCACAACAACAGATGGATACACTCACCTAAACTGCTGCTCAAGAGCTAGGGATGTTTATTTAGTCTCGCATCAAGTTAATGTTGAGAAAAACAATAATATCCACATGCTCGGGTGAAAGTTGGCTCAATGCGTTCTTATGAATAAAAAGACATTCCAGAGACACAAAGAGAACGGTGTGCTAAGCAGAGTTTCTTACAGCACTCTCTCCCTCCAGGAAACTTTCAAGCTCATCCGACCAGATAATCTTATTTCTCACCATCTTGGAGTCCTCCATGCGGGCTTTCATGTGTCTTGCACTGAGGAGAGGCTTCCGTCGGGCCACTCTGCCATAAAGCCCCGACTGGTGGAGGGCTGCAGTGATGGTTGACTTTCTACAACTTTCTCCCATCTCCCGACTGCATCTCTGGAGCTCAGCCACAGTGATCTTTGGGTTCTTCTTTACCTCTCTCACCAAGGCTCTTCTCCCCCGATAGCTCAGTTTGGCTGGACGGCCAGCTCTAGGAAGGGTTCTGGTCGTCCCAAACGTCTTCCATTTAAGGAATGGAGGCCACTGTGCTCTTGGGAACCTTAAGTGCAGCAGAATTTTTTTTTGTAACCTTGGCCAGATCTGTGCCTTGCCACAATTCTGTTTCTGAGCTCTTCAGGCAGTTCCTTTGACTTCATGATTCTCATTTGCTCTGACATGCACTGTGAGCGGTAATGTCTTATATAGACAGGTGTGTGGCTTTCCTAATCAAGTCCAGTCAGTATAATCAAACACAGCTGGACTCAAATTAAGGTGTAGAACCATCTCAAGGATGCTCAGAAGAAATGGACAGCACCTGAGTTAAATATATGAGTGTCACAGCAAAGGGTCTGAATACTTAGGACCATGTGATATTTCAGTTTTTCTTTTTTAATAAATCTGCAAAAATGTCAACAATTCTGTGTTTTTCTGTCAATATGGGGTGCTGTGTGTACATTAATGAGGGAAAAAAATTAACTTGAATGATTTTAGCAAATGGCTGCAATATAACAAAGAGTGAAAAATTTAAGGGGGTCTGAATACTTTCCATACCCACTGTATATATATTAAACTGGATTTCATCATATTTCATGTAAATACTATAAGGCATTAGTTAAAAATCCTATTCACTTTATCCATAGGGGAATTGATTATTAACAATAACTCATAAACCATTAAAGAGTTTGATAATTAATGGTATATGGTTTTGTTGAAACCGTCAGTACGCATTATTTTAACTTATTATCATGTTTAAATTTCTGGTGAAAAACTACGTTACCCATCATTCTGCAAAGTAATCTCCTCCAATCAATAACCCTTCTATATTTGTGTATATGCACATTTTGGGATAGCCTAAATGTAAAATGTATCTATTGTTTCTGTATTAACAATCGTCATCTTTAAGTCAAGTTTTATATTTCTCCATTGTTTTTTATCATTCACAATGCTTCATGGGATTGTAGTTCTTTCCCATCATTAAAGTGGTTAAATACACAGTTCAACATTTTTAATACTGTTTTGCTTAAAAAAAGAAAGAAAAAAAGGTTGTAATGTAACTTGTGAATGATTCTCCTCTTAGCTCAAAAAATACCTTTTAAAAATCCCTATGGGGAAAAATAGTTCAGAAACCAAGGCCGATGTCAACAATTCTGTGTTTTTCTGTCAATATGGGGTGCTGTGTGTACATTAATGAGGGAAAAAAATTAACTTGAATGATTTTAGCAAATGGCTGCAATATAACAAAGAGTGAAAAATTTAAGGGGGTCTGAATACTTTCCATACCCACTGTATATATATTAAACTGGATTTCATCATATTTCATGTAAATACTATAAGGCATTAGTTAAAAATCCTATTCACTTTATCCATAGGGGAATTGATTATTAACAATAACTCATAAACCATTAAAGAGTTTGATAATTAATGGTATATGGTTTTGTTGAAACCGTCAGTACGCATTATTTTAACTTATTATCATGTTTAAATTTCTGGTGAAAAACTACGTTACCCATCATTCTGCAAAGTAATCTCCTCCAATCAATAACCCTTCTATATTTGTGTATATGCACATTTTGGGATAGCCTAAATGTAAAATGTATCTATTGTTTCTGTATTAACAATCGTCATCTTTAAGTCAAGTTTTATATTTCTCCATTGTTTTTTATCATTCACAATGCTTCATGGGATTGTAGTTCTTTCCCATCATTAAAGTGGTTAAATACACAGTTCAACATTTTTAATACTGTTTTGCTTAAAAAAAGAAAGAAAAAAAGGTTGTAATGTAACGTGTGAATGATTCTCCTCTTAGCTCAAAAAATACCTTTTAAAAATCCCTATGGGGAAAAATAGTTCAGAAACCAAGGCCGCTGAAAACATAGGTGTGTACTGTAGCACTCCATTAAAAATAAACAGGCCATCAGTTCATAGGCCTTGAACAAACATATTTGTCAGGCCGTAAACAAGAGGTGTATTATAATTAGTCTGAGCAAGCATTCAGGGAGAGCTTTAGTTCTGAGTCCTTATTAACCCACAACAACAGATGGATACACTCACCTAAACTGCTGCTCAAGAGCTAGGGATGTTTATTTAGTCTCGCATCAAGTTAATGTTGAGAAAAACAATAATATCCACATGCTCGGGTGAAAGTTGGCTCAATGCGTTCTTATGAATAAAAAGACATTCCAGAGACACAAAGAGAACGGTGTGCTAAGCAGAGTTTCTTACAGCACTCTCTCCCTCCAGGAAACTTTCAAGACCATTGCGCTGTCAGATGAGCTCTCTTCTCGGCTCAAATGCGCTTACCTGTCCTGCAGTCATGAATACAGTGGTGGACAGCTGTCTTTACTCAGTCGGAGTTCATGTGATTTCTCATTGTGGTGGTGATGTTATGATAACTCGCTTTCACTGATTCATTTGATCAAAAGTAATTGCATTTTGTAAGATCATTTAGTAATATCATTTTGATAAAAGTAATTCCAGACTTCGCAGACCACGACATTTTGTGATCAAATAAATCAACTTAACACGCTCCACAGCGCCACTCAGTTCATTTAGTTATAACTGACTTTTAGTTTGTGTGCTTAGGATTTATCATGGATTTATTATTGTGTGCTCCCCGCATTTACTGCCAGCAAAGCAACACGCAGTAAATTTTGTATAGAGTTTTTATTTTTGGAATCATAATTACAGATCGAATATTTGAATATTCGACTTTTTGTGCATTGCGTACCCGTACTAGCTTTCAGCATGTGCCACTTGCTTCTTATTTATTTCTTCTGTACTTTATCAGATTCTGTTTGGAATCCTTCTTTGCTTCTTTCACACAGGCTTCTGCAGTGCACAGATAAGATCTCACTGCTATTGCACACTGTTTCGGTTCAGGCTATGTGAGAATGTGATAACAGCCTGACTTTGGGCTGTCGTATAGCCTAGACCTACATCTTTCAATCATTTTGGTCTACCGCACACACACAGATGGCCCAAGATAACTGGCCTGCTGTAGGCTGTATAACGCTAAAGTTAGGGACTGTTCAACTTTCACTGTTTAGGTATTTTTTCTCAGTTTTCTCATATTCACCCCTGTGTTTCTGTCTAACTGGAGCAGCTGGAACTCCCATAAATTACCCATAAGTGATCACCATATTCCAACTTAAAGGCATAGTTCACCCCAAAATGACCATCACGTTGTTCCCAATGTTTGTCCTTCTGCAGAACACAACAAAAGAAATCTGTTTTTGTCCATACAATGGAAGTCAATGGGGTCCTAAATATTCATTACAATGTTTTGAATTTCATACTTTCTTTACACTTGGTCCGTTTACATGCACTAATTTTCTTTAATGCGAATAAATACAATCCGATTGAAATTTGTGATTTCCATTCATGCATTATATGTTTTACAAATAAAACGCCCAGTTGCCCCGTTCAGAACCAGAAAAGACATGTAGACATATATAACTGACATAAATGTTAGAGGGGCATTTTTAGCAAATATTCAGTTGCATCCACTTACCAGTTACCAGACGTGAGATGTAAATAAATGCACATGTTCATAAGACACAAAACATGTGTAGACGCATCATGGCACTGCACATGTGCGGAAGGTGTTTTTAAGTCCGACTGAGAAAACAGTTGGATTCTAATGTTTATGTGCTTAATTTTTCCCTGTTAATTGGATTATTTCAGGTTACACCACCCTTTCCAATCCGATCAAAATTTCACTCGTAAAAAGGTGTTTATTGACTTTTCAGTCTGATTGAGCCAATCAGTCTGGTTATAAACAGAAAATTGTGCGTGCATGATGAAAGCATAGCTACTGTAGACTATAAGATTGAATTTTTGGCAGCTTGAATGAAAAGTTTTACAAAAATGTGTATTTAATTCAGCCCACCCTTTTCACTTCAAGGAGAGGAGATCCTCCTGTCCAGCACCGCAACATCATGGACGCCTGTGCACGGATCAGAGGGGTCCCGTTAAAGAGCTGTGGCACCATGAAGAAAGAGGTATAATGTTGTCTACCACTGTTCACTTCTGTTTCTTTCATTTAGAATTGATTTATAACAGTTTCCAATAAGCTTTATGCCTTTTTGAGCAGACCATCCGTGAGGGCTCACACCCGTGCCTGAAGGGCCTGTTGAAACACAAGAAGGAGCTGTGCAGTGTGGTAGTGGAGCTGCATAATAAAGAACCACAGTCTCTATCAGAAGTAAGGATCGCACTTTATTTATATGCAAGCTTGCAATTGCAAAGGGGGCGTTTTTGCAGCGGTTAAAGGATTATTCTGGGTTCAATACTAGTTAAGCTCAGTCTTGTCCCTCTTTTCAATTGTTCCTCAGTTTCTTTAAAAAAGCAAAATCTGGGCTACATTGAGGCGCAGTGGAAGTGAATGGAGCTGATCCATAAACATTTCAATAGTGTAGCCACAAGACATAAGCAATATGTGTGTTAGTATCAAAGATGAGACAATTAAAATACATTTACAAAAGTATTAAATGCAAGTGTACTTGTATAACACAAAATAACTTTTGTGGGGAAGAAGGTCAAAATATGTGTGAAATAATGTTCTATTATCATTCAATTTATCATATATGTGACCCGTGCTGGCAAAGTGCGCAAAAAAAGTGAAAAATGTCCATTTTGAGGTTTTCACAAAAATGAGTTCATTAAGCCCTCGTCTAGCGATCCCAGTGCTCCAAATAATAATTTTAGCTTTTACCTTTATTTGTACGTTTTCTGAGTGGAGTACCTTTTCTCCGCTCGCTTCTCGCGCTGACTGTCATCTGAAATGCGCACATAAAGACGCTTCCAACTGCGCGCAGTCCCGATAAATATACACAGAGTTACAGTATTTAAGTATTCACGCAAACATAATCTGTTATGTCTTAAGTGAACGTTCGGGGAACTGTTGGGGAAAAACATCTGATGTGCAGTGTTGGGGGTAACGCATTACAAGTAACGCGAGTTACATAATCAGATTACTTTTTTTTCAAGTAAGTAGTAAAGTAATTCATTACTTTTTTTAATTTACAAGAAAATATCTGAGTTACTTTTTCAAAAAAGTAACGCCAGTTACTTTGTTTTCCCATTTATTGACTGACAAGTCTCCTATCCCCATATTGGGAGAAATCGGAAGTGCAGAGGAGTTGTGCGCGCTGTGTGAACATGATGTTGCTGTAGTTCTAGACTACATGTGAATGTGCATTAATTCATCCCACTCACAAAAAACAGATTTAGCATTCATCAAAATGAATTAAAACAATGAAATGCAAACTCAGAATATGACGCAAACCTGCAATAATTAAATGTTAAATAACACAAATGTATCTAATCCCATTTTATTAACCAATGTCTTTGCTGCTGACCTTCGCTGATCCAGTTCAACCGTACTAATAGGCAAAAATGACTTTAGATAAACTAACAATTGTGCTTTGGTTTTTTTATTGCTGAAGAGTGTTTCTTCTCCTGCGTTCTACTGTGCAGACGTGAATTTACGTTTGCTTCAGCCTGAGGTTTATTCATTACACTTTTTGGCGTGAAAGGGCTTTTATATTTGCTATAAATAGAACTTCTTATATTAAAAACAATCAAGCCCTGCTTATATTTAAAAAGTAACGTGAAAGTAACGCAAAAGTAATATAACGCATTACTTTCCATAAAAAGTAACTAAGTAACGTAATTAGTTACTTTTTTAGGAAGTAACGCAATATTGTAATACATTACTTTTAAAAGTAACTTTCCCCAACACTGCTGATGTGTAACATTATATTAGATCCGTGCATTACAGTAGTTAATCTGCCGCCTCAATAATGATAATCTAACAATAAAATAATCACTCGCTGCTCTTGATTGAACTGCTTTTGTAGTTTTAATAATCAATTTAATAAATAATGCATTATTTGCTTTTTTTCTTATATTTGTTCTAGGTTTTTTTTTTGTGCATCTGTTCTTATTTATAGTAAAAAAGATAAAATAATAAAACAGCTATATTGTGATTATTAATATAGTAATTATTATTAAGAAAAGAAGTGGAGGAAAAGATGCAACGTTGCTCTGTGATTTTGCTTTGGAACCTTCAGAAAACTTTCTCAGTTTTTCTCAAAATTGACTTTGCTGACTCTATTGACTTCAAACAGGTGTAGCTCAGTCATTTTCAGTCATATTTCCAACAAATCATACATCATTCTGAAGGAGAATGTGAAAATAAAAATAACTCATTTTTGAAGATTTGCTCATTTTGACAGCACAGGTCGTATATATTTATGTAAAAATGAAACATACTTATTCTGACCTGTACTTATTAAAATATATAAAAGAAAAAGTGATCATACTAAATTTTATTATATTTAAATTTCTTAAATATAATATTTTATAAAAAACATTTTGCTGGAAATTGGGTAAAATCTAGTAGTTTGAAGGATAGTGGCAAAAATTGATAATTTTAAATTACAGTTAATTCATTTCTGGGTGCTGCACTGTGATCCTTAAATGACATCTTATGATTCTTGTTCTTATGCCTGGCAAGATTTTTTGGTCTATGAAATACTATTACAGTGAATGACATTTAATGGGTGTCTTCTGTAAATCATCGTAAAAATGTGTGATAGTCCTTATTTTTTGCTCAGAAAAAAAAAATTAAGCAGGACACATTCTAATGTTCAGGCAACAAAACAAAACAAAAACAAATTTAAAGCTGGACATTTCTGTTTTTTAAATTCTCCAAACATGGCCACATTTATTTCCATTATTAGTGCCTCACCGTTTTGTTTGTTTGTTTTTGTGAAAACGAGACTAGTGTGATTTTTTTTTAATGTGCTAATCGAGATTAATATGCAACAAATGCCGTTGATTGGGCTGAGCTGGAATTATACATACACGGATGTTTCAGTTTAAATGTTTCATGACCTCTTTTTAAGTTGAGAAATTCTGAAAGCCTCCGTGACAACAGATATTGGTGATAAGAGAGCGGTTAGAGTCATCTGGGACAGTTCAGCAGTGTGACTGTTGCATCTCACATCATTATATACATGACAGCATCTCATGAGGCTTAAATTCTAAAAAAAGAAATTGCAGTTGCAGTGTGGCTTGTTTTCTTTTTTGTTAGGGTGGCATTTTTCCGTGTGGCTTTGTAATTCTCATGAAGGGGGGTGAATTGTTCCTGCTGATATTGTAGTTTATTTGCACACACTGTGTCTGCGTTGTTAACTAAAGGAAATCAGATAATAAGATAGCAAACACGACTTAAAGGTACTGTACTGTATTTCCTGGGACTGCACAACATCGCTCCATCACTGCACTTGCACTGCTCAGGTGTCTAGATTGCAATCGACTGATATATATATATATATATATATACCAGACTATATCTATGCACACTATGTGTAAAGTTGGGTAATCAGTAAATAAGAAGCAGGTTTGTCATGCAGATCTGTTGTGTGCTGAAGTGACAGAGCTGTTTAGTACCCAAAAAGATATTTCATTTAACTGTTGCATCAAAGAACAGTTTTTATAAAATCTACATTGTAACTTTAATATAAATGGTGTCATTCTTCTCTTTCATAGGTACATTACATATGCTTACCTAGTCACGTTGAGGGGGAAGATTTTACTCTACAGGAACGTCATAGTTATGCCACTTCTGTTTAAATCCCTTAACTGTCACCGTCCCGTATACGGGACGCCTAAGTTTACTTCACTATAGTACAATTAAATCCTCATATAATCATGACAAACTATATATCATTGGAAAGGTCTAAGCCACCTAAATAGATATTTACAACATTAATAGATTAATTTATGACAAGAGTGCACCAAGACTCTGACAAATCTACATCATAACAGGAGTTCTGACCTTTGTCACAAAAAGTCTTTATTTCGTTGCATTTTTACCTATCTCATGTTTTATTAATCATCCGTATATACCATTTGAAAGCTTAAAATCTCAGAATTTATCCTGTGAAAACCATTTTGAAATCGGACATTGCGTTACCATAGAAATGGTATTTCAAAATATTTTAGCAGTCTCCTCCCCCTTAGCGGGGGTGTCATTACAAAATGTATTACGGTCTTTTAGAATCAAAATGTTTTATAATCTTGACAGCTCAATAGAATAGAGGTGTTAATTGGCCAATGAATCTGGTATAAGCAGAAAATTGTCTGTGCATGTAAGCATAACGTAAGCGTAGGCTGGATTAAATTTTTGGTAGCTAGATTGAAAATGTTTACAATGTGTTTATTTCAACCCAACTGTTTCACTTCAAGGAGAGGAGAACCTCCTGTCCAGCACCGCAGCAACATGGACGCCTGTGCACGGATCAGAGGGGTCCCGTTACAGAGCCGTCCCACCATGAAGAAAGAGGTACAGTGCTGACTACCATGATTCAGTTCTATTGCATTCATTTCTAAGCTCATTCAATTTCCAATACGTTTTATTTTTGTTTGAGCAGACCATCCGTGAGGGCTCAAACCCGGGCCTGAAGAGCCTGTTGAAACACAAGAAGGAGCTCTGCAATGTGGTAGTGGAGCTGCATAATAAAGAACCACAGTCTCTATCAGAAGTAAGGATTGAATATTATGTATATGCATGACTGCAACTGCAAAGAAATAATTTTTGCAGTGGTTAAAGGAATATTATGGGTTCAAAATAGTTAAGCTCAATCTTGTCCCTCTTTTCACTTGCTCCTCAGTTTTTTTTAAAAAGCAAAAGTTTGGGCTACAGTGAGGCACAGTGGAAGTGAATGGAGCTGATCCATGAACATTTCAATAGTGTAGCCACAAGACATAAGTAATATGTGTGTTAGGGTCAAAGACGAGACAATTGACTGTCCGCAAAGAGCTTGAATGACAGGCGATCTGACCAATCATAATGCCGAATCTGCCATCTTGCCTGACAAACAAATCAGACAAGAGAGTACATTAACGTCGGTGGACTTTGACATCTTTCCACGGTTGAAATAAAATATGTTATGATGTTCATTTATGTTTATCTCGTCCTTTAAGTAAATATGAAAAGACGATCAGTTCACGTGTGGAGCTACAGTGATCCCTCAAGACACATTAAAGAGCCACAAAACGCTATTTATTGTTTGAATTTCTTAAAAAAAATACAAAATTTGAAAGCTGAGACCTTGTTTCATACCAGAAGTAACCTGCTCTGTCTTGTTGTCAGTTTCCTTTTTGCTCCGCGATGCATTTTTACTGCGTGAGAACATGGTGTGTAGTGTGAGAGAGGCATGACTTGTCGGACATGGCAACAGTAACTAAAGAGGGCGGGTTTTTGTGAAATTTACGAACGTGATTTATATACATAAAAAGCATATTAAATGCTAGTGTCTACATTAATGTGTAAAATAACTTTGGTGGAAAAAATAAAACAAAAATATGTGTGAAATGTCATTCAGCCTAACAGATATATTTATGTAAAAATGAAACAACATGCTTATTCTGACCTGTACTTATTAAAATATATAAAAGAAAAGCTGATCATACTAAAATATATTATATATTTTAAAAACTTCTTGCAGACAAATGGGGTAAAACCTAGTGGTTCGAAGGATAATGTTAAAGATTTAAAATTGCAACTTATTTCTGGGTGCTGCACTGTGATCCTTAAATGACATCTAATGATTATTTTTGGTATATGATCTATTGATACACTAAATGACATTTTAGTGGGTGTCTTCTTTCAACCATGTTAAAAACATTCTAATGTACAGGGGGAAAACCCATTTTAAAGCTATATTAAACTTTTTATTGTTTTGATACTTGACAGCCCTTTTTGTCTTTGACCCATTGCAAGTTGCATACTGACGTCTTCTATGTAAAATTATATTCAATTTGACAGCTTAATTTCATGACAACATAACACCACAAACCCCAAAATGACTATAAAAAGACAAGAACAACTTTGCAGCTGAAATAATACACACATTTCAACAGAAGAATGAAGGTAAGCGCTTTTATAAAATTATAAACTGCACTTTTCTATGTTTTACGATAATTTCCATTATAAGTGCCTCACTGTAACATGGATTTTTGCTTTTTTTTTCCCCTTTATGTTTTTGAGAAAACAAGAGACTAGTGTAATTTTTAATGTGCTAGTCAACATGAATATGCAACAAATGCTGTTGATTGGGCTGAGCTGGAAGAATACGTACACAGATGTTTCAGTTTAAATGTTTCGTGACCTCTTTTTGAGTTGAGTAATTTTGAAAGCCTCTACGACAACAGATATTGGCGATAAGAGAGCGGTTAGAGTCAACTGGGACAGTTCAGCACTGTGACTGTTGCATCTCACCTCATTATATACATGACCGCATCTCATGAGGCTTGGGTGAATTGTTAAATTCAAAAAAAAGAAATTGCAGTTGCAGCGTGGCTTGTTTTCATTTTTGTTAGGGTGGCATTTTTCCGTGTGGCTTTGTAATTCTCATGAAGGGGGGTGAATTGTGCCTGCGGCTATTGCAATTTATTTGCACACACTGTCTGCATTGTTAACTAAAGGAAATCAGATAATGCAAACACAACTTATAGGTACTGTACTGTATTTCCTGGGATTGCGCAACTTGTCTCCATCACTGCAATCTAAACACCTGAGCAGGGAAAGTGCAATTGACTGCTAGGCATGCATAGGCACGCATCTCCATCACTTGGTCATCATTTAGTCATTTTTAAGGTGGACTGATGTGTAAAGTTGGGTAATCAGTAAATAAGAAGCAGGTTTGCCATGCAGATCTGTTTAGTGTATAGTGTATTCGCCCACAAAGACATTTCATTTAACTATGGCATCACAATATAAATGACATAATTGTTCTCTTTTATAGGTACATTATACCTAGTCACCTAGTCACGTTGAGGGGGAAGATTTTACTCTACAGGTACGTCATAGTTATGCCACTTCTGTTTAAATCGTCACCGTGTCATTACAAAATGTATTACGGTCTTTTAGAATCAAAATGTTTTATAATCTTGACAAAATACATATCGTTGGAAAGATCTGAGTCTCAAGATTCCATATGATAGGATAGACGTAATATTGAGAGAGAAATTTATAGATTTGTGACAGAAATGCATAAAAAAAAAGTTTGTGTGGCACCCGGTGGCTGTTTTTGGTATAACGCCTAAACAAAATTGCATATGAACCTCAATTTATTTTATATCAACTTCAAATTTGGAACACAACTTATGTAGACATATGGCTTTAATTTTATAGCAATTTTGTATTTTCAACTTTTTTAAAATATTTATTTTATATAAAATAAAAATAGTACAATACATTTTCTTTAAAGTAAATTTAAACTTCTATAACTTTTTAATACTTTCATTTTATTAAATGATTTCACTTCTGTAATAATCTACTAAATGTCTTCTTTAAAAAGAGACCAACCTTAGGTCTGTATTCAAGAGCGTTTCAGGAATTATAATTTAAGTTTGGATAGTGCACTTTCTCATGAATTTTTAAAAATGGATGACAGTTAAGGGGTTAAACATTGTATGAAAGTGTGTGTGTCCATGTCAACCTTTATAATACAAATGTATGTGTGTGTGTGTGTGTATGCGCACACAATAAAAATATATCATGGTTTCCATAACAATAGTAATATTATTGGATTAATGGCTGCTGAAAATTCCAAAATAAAAGTACATTTTAAAACAGAAAGCAGTTATTTTCATTGTAATATTATTTCATAATATTACTGTTTTTACTGTATTTTTCCAAATAAATGTAGCCATAGTGAGTATAATGCTTCTTGGAAAAATTTCAACCTCAATTTATTGTTACTGTATGAAACCGATATATTTTAAACATTATAAACTTTCTTTCATACTGTGTTTGTGTGTGTGTGTGTGTGTGTGTGTATATATATATATATATATATATATATATATGTGTGTGTGTGT
>NW_015505945.1:84018-87738 GCF_001515645.1 Sinocyclocheilus grahami
TAGAGGTGGAGCTGGGGAAGGTGGAGGGTTTCTGAAGTGCCCTGCCAACTGCTACAGCAAACAAAAAACAGGTATTTGAATATTGAGCAGCGAGCTCATTGGCTACCGATACAGGACAGAACCAATCAGCTGGCATGTGACAATGATGTCACCAGGTCAGATTGAACTAGACCTGTCGGACTGCACCATCTAGAGTTTCATGCCAGAACTCTTGTGTGTGTGTGTGTGTGTGTGTGTGTGTGTGTGTGTGTGTATATATATATATATATATATATATATAATATGTGTGTATGTATATATAAAGATATTATTCAATTATTCAATTTCTTTATAATTTGTTTGCACAAATTGGGGGCAGCATCCTTTGTTGGATCCTACAGTTGTGTGTTCTTTGATGCCCACAGGCACTGACGTCTTGAGCAGCGAGCTCATTGGCTACCGATACAGGACAGAACCAATCAGCTGGCATGTGACAATGATGTCACCAGGTCAGATTGAACTAGACCTGTCGGACTGCACCATCTAGAGTTTCATGCCAGAACTCTTGTGTGTGTGTGTGTGTGTGTGTGTGTGTGTGTGTGTGTATATATATATATATATATATATATATAATATGTGTGTATGTATATATAAAGATAGATAGATATTATTCAATTTCTTTATAATTTGTTTGCACAAATTGGGGGCAGCATCCTTTGTTGGATCCTACAGTTGTGTGTTCTTTGATGCCCACAGGCACTGACGTCCCTCTCCACTGAGATGATGGAGCTGCTTAGATCACTACATGTACATACCCTTAAAGATGAAGAGATTCTGCTCCTCAAAGACCCCAAAAGGCCCTTTGAGAGAAAAGATAGTGTTTCTCAGGTATACATATTATGTTTGAAAATTTAGAGTATGTTTATGTTTTGTGTGAGACGTGTTTGCTGTTGTCATTATTTTGATATCAGGTGTCCTTCATTGTTTCGTCTGGGTTTCTAAATTTGTGGTATCGTTTTGTGTGAAATTGGGTCTAAACGGAACTAACCTTGTTGTAGGCAGCCATGGTATTAAGTTTTGTACTTTGAACATTACATAAAACCACAAGTGTTTTTCAGACATAACAAGAGATTGCATGCCTTCTTTCACGCATGTCAGGGAAAATAAGAGTGCTGTGAGAATTCTGAAATCACAACTTGTCAAGAAATTATGTCAGTTCAGGGTTTGACAATTTGCAGGCTTTATGTTTGTAATTATGCAGAATTATGTTTATCTTCCAGATTAACATTAGGTTTATCATAACAATTTATATGGAGAATGCATCATGACGTAAAGGCTTTCATTGTGTCTTCCTAGCATTTGATTGATTCTTTTTAAAAAAATGTTATTCATTCATTGTTTTTTAAAAATGCAGGCGTTATTTTCTTTCTCTCACAGGCATATTCAAGAGTCTTGTGCATATTGAGACATAGCCCCACTCCTCAGATTAGTGTTTGCAGCATGCTGGGGTTGTTGGCTCGATACACAGCTGGGATAAGGTATGCACTGGAGTTACAGGTTCTGCAGAGGGGCATCTCAGAAGCATGCCAAGCTGAGGATGATGACACCAATCAATCTGTCTCTTCTATCGAAGAGGACTTTGTTACTGCTTTTGAGCATCTTGAAGAGGAAGATACAGGTTATTACTCATGATGTTTTCATGATAATATTAGGATAACTTCCTGTTTCAATGTGAGTTTGAATGAAACCGTTTTATTTTATTAAGTTACACTACCATTCAAAATGTTGAGGTCGGTTGGATGTTTTTGAAAGAAGTCTTTCAAATGCCCACCAAGACTGCATTTATTTAATTTGAAATAAATGTTCTCTATTTTAATATTCTTTAAAATGTCATTTATTCCTGTGATGCAAAGCTACATTTTCAGCATCATTACTCCAGTCTTCAGTGTCACATAATCCTTCAGAAATTATTCTAATGTGCTGATTTGCTGCTCAAGAAACATTTCTTATTTTCGTTATCAATGTTGAAAACACTTGTGTTGCTTAATATTTTTGCGTGATGCATTTCTTTTTATTGTTTCTTTGGTGAATAGAAAGTTGAAAGGAAGTGCATTTATTTGAAATAGAAATCTGCTGCAACATTATAAATGTTTTTACTGTTTTGATCAATTTAATGCATCCTTGCTGAATGAAAGTATTAATTTCTTTCAAAAATATCTTACTGACCCTAAACTTCTGAACAGTTGTGTGTAAATATTCATTTTAGCTCTGCTGAATGAGAAGCATAGATAGCAAGTGACCAGCAACCATAAAAGCTTTGAAAGTAAATGCTTGTGATCAGCTGCTAGTTCTGCATTTAATTAACTGTTAATAAGAATTGTTATTATGGACTGTTCTCTGATCTTGCAGGTGCCCGTAGTCAGAGGAATCAAAAGAATGTGGCATCCCAGACTGTTCCCTCGCATTTAAGAGACTTATCTGGAACTCGGATTATTATAAGTTCCATACCGAGGAAGTCGTTGCGCAAGGAAAAGGCTGCCTCAAAAGTGTCAGAAACTGTCCAGAAGTCAACACCGTGGCCCGCAAGTTCTGAGAGCTCATATGCACTTAGCAGTCTTCCAAAGGGACGCGCTACTTCCACATCCCTCACAGAGTCAGATGAGTCAGACTGCTCAAGTCCCAGCCCTATTATATTCCTGGATGAAGTTGGATATCAGAAGAGTCTTAAAGCAAAACTTGACATTCCCAAGATCCCTGTTTTAAAGGATGGAGTAGAAGACTCTGACTCAGAAGTCAGTGAATTTTTCGACAGCTTTGATCAGTTTGATGAACTAGAGCAGTCTTTTGATTCCAACATCAAGGTCCTTAAAGAACAGCCCCTCCCTGGTCAAACACAGAAGCATGTTGACAACTCTGGTTGTAAATTTGTATCAAGGGGGTGCTCAACCACAGCAATGAACCCTCAAAAGTTTGATCATAGGACTCTTCCAGCCAATGTCAAGAAACCAACTCCACTTAAACCAGGATCACCGTACAGTATTCACTCTGATTCACCAGATTCCCCACGGCCTGCGAGGACTCCCTGCAAGGAAAGCGGGCCGCTCTTCAGTCCAGTTCGTTCATCTGCATTTAGCCCACTGGGAGAAGGAGGGTCCTTAGAGTATTTTTGGAAGGCAGATGGAGATGGCTCAGAATTATGTAAACCACAGGATCTTTGCTCGCTGTACAAAACGTACTCTGATTTTGCCAACAACCTGTCAAAAGAAATCCTTGGATCTGTCTGTGGGTACTCATCCCCTGTTGATTTTAACATTAATAAGAACTTGAGCTGTGTGTGTCATAAGGAGTTCAAAAACACTAATGGGCATCTAATGAAGCTTTCAGACATCCAGGAGACAGTCACCATCACCAAATCCCAATCACAGTCTCTTAAGGATGGGATTCAGAAGTTTGCTACAGACTTGGTTGAAATGAGCCTTGGAAGTGCCTTAAAGGACTTGCAGAAAGGTGTGTCCTCCTGTACCACTACACTTTGCCATTTGGCTGCAAGGCTGACTTCTTCAGTATTTCAAATGGCCTTTCATGAGATAGGTATGCGCCATGCATATGTGTTAAAAGAGCATGCCATAAACGGTCTAGCCAGTTTCCTAGTAGGAGAAGCCATTTCTGGAGCCCTCAAAGAGTTTCTCTTTGTGAAAAAGCAGATTTTCAACAATACTGTCACACGATTTGCTGCAGATC